>NW_024880127.1:0-2500 GCF_900700415.2 Clupea harengus
GACTAGTAGATAATAGCGACATTAAGGACAGTTCCATTCCTTTCTGGTTCATCAGCATCCTGTTATATTTATACTCAAATCAATATTTGTATTATTGTTTAGTGGTATTTTTATTATTTGTGTTTTAAACGCTCTGCTATCCAGCGCCACAATCCAGTACTACTACATTTGTTCAGACTTTGACAGAGCCGGGTGGGTGACCCGTTCCCATTCCTTGGCTAACCACAAGGTGGCGTCAACAAGCTCTAAGCCACAGCTAACAGCGCCCTTCGTCGACGTCTGTGACCACGTGATCTACACTGCCCACTCTTCAGAGGGCTTTGAGCGAGCTGGTTGATTGTCTTATCTCATCCTAGGCGCCTCACTCTCGTCCGGGGGTCGGGTCGGTGACTCCCAAGCTGAATATCACTGTTCAAGCTCTTATTGTGCACAGATCCCAGAACAGGTTGTGTTCCTTATTTCCAGAGGACTTCACAAACCTATAGCCATCTCTGTCAATCGTTTCATTCAAACATTCAGGGAACTTTCCAATCAGCGCAGGCTACAATTTGTAAGCGCAGGCTACAATTCAGCCCGGTGCCATTGTTATGTGGTAAATATTATATATCTTATTAGGGCTAGGCTATGTGTAAAACCGTGCGTCAATGCAGCAGTGCCTAAATGCATAATAGTGATACATGGTTAGGCCTTCTCAAAATAGGAAGATTGCAACGTAACTAGTCCTATATGTTTTATGCACAGCTTAAAATCTTCAAAACAAGTTTGCTTAATTTGATGTGGCCAAGATGTAGCGAATTATTTCCCATCTGTAATATCGGCGTTTCTTCTCCATAGCCTGCTCTCTCAGATTGCTATTATATCAAAGTAATAGCATTACATTAACACGGAGGGACCAACTGTCGACAAACAGAGTTGATTCGTTCTGCTTTCAGTTAAACATTTCCATTGAAATACCCTAGTTGGAGAATCAGACAGCACAACGTGTTCTGTAGATAACGCATCTATTGCTGTTATGTAAACTACATAGGACCAAAACCCTTATATACTGTTATATTCACCACAGTCTGCCTACAACCTGTTTTCAAATACAGTAATCAATCTGTGAAAGCTGCGTGTGCGTTTGTGCGTTTGAGAGTGAGACTGCAGGAGTAGGCTGGTGATGTGCTACATTTTATCTTGCTGTGTGTCGTCATTGTTTTGCTCTCATCGAGCCGACGTCAGTGGTGTAACACTTCCGATGTCTTTATTGACAGTGCAAATTCAGTTCATCCAGGCGAGCCCACATCAATATTTCATGCGCTACACCCATCGTTAGTTTATTACATTTGTTCAAGGAATCGAATGTCAGCTTCTACGCCGGCGATATGCGTTTAGAAGTAGGTCAAACTGGCTTTCGTGCACCTACAATTTCACAGTAATGGATATACAAAATAGAGCTGTAAAAATGTATGGTTACGTATTTTGTAGCATCGCATCGTTCATTTCACTCTTAGGCCAGAATACAGCCTAATGTCTTCAAGATCTTCCAACAGAAACGCCAAGTGGACCAAAACGCTGAAACTGGAAGGGTCCACTTACACCCATCTGTGATTGCAAGCGGTGTTTCTGCGGTTTCCTAAGCGACCATCAAAGTGCAGAGTGTGTGATTTGCGTGCAGCCTTATTGGATTCTCTACGCTCGTCGATCACAGCGCCGCCTGGTCCAACTCAGGTGCTCCGCTTCGGTTCCTAAAGGCGCTTGTTGCCCCGAAGCTCCGCTTCACAACAGCCCGGATGTAGCGCTCAGTCTTCGCATCCATACCGGATTGTAAACGCATACTGGAGTCTGGTAACATGGCGCAGGCAACCACATAACGGTACCCACCATAGTAATTAGAGCAGCTTGAGACAAATCACTAACAGGACATGTAAGGAAGTGACCGACAGAAGCAGGTACGTTGATTTCTTTTCCAATTAGCGCACCCAGGCGTACTGTTCTCTGAAATGTAATGTTGTCTTGTGCATTAATTCATCCCTGCAACAGTGAAATGCTTCGCTAGAAAGCTTACTCGCATTCATCAGCTTAAACAGTTTAACCACACTATCGCTAACAGACTATGCTTCTCTGTAAGGCTGCTCGATATAAACTAATATTCTGTGCCGTTTGGGGGCTGCCATCATAGCCATTAGCCTCCGTGCATCGACCGCTGTCCTTGGTGTTGAAGGGGGAGTGCGCATCTCTGTTCGACAGCCTATTTCCTGCATTTGATCTTCTTGTCAAAATTGAGTACAGTAGCCTTACAGTACAGACAATTAAATGAGCGTCTGGAACACCGAAGGTTGCTGGCGGGTTTGAGACGTTGAGCACAAATCTCATCATGTTGTCATCTGATTTTTGCTACGCGTAACCCGCCGTGTCCGTGAAGCTATAGGTTGTCAAATCTGCACGTCTTGCTGTTGGCACTAGTCATGAGGATACGCCAAGTTATCAAGTTCAATGTGTAGCCTGCTGGATTAGCATA
>NW_024880127.1:30000-32485 GCF_900700415.2 Clupea harengus
GATTGAGAAGTGACGTTTCACTACTTCATGCCTCAGTCTGCCTCAAGAGTGAAACAGATTTACATATTTTCACACATATTCACACACACACACAAACTCTTGCACACACACACACAAACACACACACACACACACACACACACACAGCAACATTCTGGAACCAACTGCTTTCTGGTATTTGTTTTCGAGCCACAAATGTGAGAGATGTTTGACACTCCCAGCATAGGTAATGTTTCATTAGCATGTTAGCTGTGGGTTTGGCCTGTACTATGCGCCTGTGAGAGTAGCCTCAGTAAGATGTGGGGACTGTGGCGGCAGCCGGTGCCAACCGTGACTAAAATAGCCACCGGCAGCAACAGCCCCTGTGCCAGGCGGGCGTTTGGGGCACGTCCAGTGTTGGGGCGTCACTGCGTGGCTCAGATGGTCAGGTGCCTGTGGAGGTGCGGAGGGGGACAGATGGCGCAGGGACAAACAGAACCGGGTGTGGGGCCGCATCGGCAACCCTCAGGGGGGGGGGGCGGGGGGGGGGGGGGGCTGGCGTGAACGAACTGCCGCACGCTCCTGTGGTCAAAACATGGCATTTTAGCCCATGGTGTTTGTGTTTGTGTTTGTGTTTGTGTTTGTGTATGTGTATGTATGTGTGTGTGTGTGTGTGTGTGTGCGCATGTATGTTTGTGTATGTATGTGTGTATGTATGTTTGTGTATGTATGTTTATTGTATGCATGTTACAGTATTATCTGTAGTAACTGCCGCACGCTCCTGTGGTCAAAACATGGCATTTTAGCCCATGGTGTTTGTGTTTGTGTTTGTGTTTGTGTTTGTGTATGTGTATGTATGTGTGTGTGTGTGTGTGTGTGTGCGCATGTATGTTTGTGTATGTATGTGTGTATGTATGTTTGTGTATGTATGTTTATTGTATGCATGTTACAGTATTATCTGTAGTAGGAGTCATATGTGTAAGTCTCTGCCTGTGTGTGTTTCTGTGTTTCTGTGTGTGCTTGTGTCCATGTGTGTGTCTGTATGTGCTTGTGTCCGTGTGTGTGTGTGTGTGTGTGTGTGTGTGTGGTGTGTGTGTGTGTCTGTGTGTGTCTGTAAGAAAAGATTTTAGTAACGTTTGTATGTTGGCATGTTGGTATTAACAGAGGGGATGTAACAATGGCGGCTCCATAGACCAGTGCCAGTGCTGTTTTTAAGACAGGCGTTTCAGAGGGATCCAGGGCCGTCCTCACCCTATTAGATAGAGTTAAGACATCATTGTCTTCATCTAAATCATCTGTGTGATGCTTGTGTGAGGTGATGCTTTGAGTGAGCTTTACCCTCCTCATCATCATCATCATTAAGCATGTCCGTCTCTATGTGACAGAGATGAGCTTCATCATCATCATCATCATCATCATCATCATCATCCTCATTAGGCATGTCCGTCTCTATGTGACAGAGATGAGCTTCATCATCATCATTATCATCGTCACGTCACCTTTATTATGAAGCAATTGTATCTCTTGGACCAACTGCCTCTCACTCCCTTAATGTGTAGCTAAACAAGGTGATGTGTGTGTATACACACGCACACACACACACACACACACACACACACACACACACTAACACTCTCTTTCACACACACTCTTCTCTTGCTTTTCCAGTTTTGCACTTGCATCCGTAAGCCTGCTATGTATACAGAAACGCTTACTGTGGGAGAGCTCTCATCAGCCTGACACTCAGTGTGTGTGTGTGTGCGTGTGTGCGTTAGTGTGTGTCTGTTAGTGTGTGTGCGTTAGTGTGTATGTGTGTGTGTGTGTGTGTGTGTGTGTGTGTGTGCGTGTGTGCGTTAGTGTGTATGCGTTAGTGTGTGTGTGTGTGTGTGTGTGAGTGTGTGTGTGTGTGTGTGTGTGTGTGTGTGTGTGTGTGTGGTAATCCCGTCCCAAGATGCCCTTGTGCTTTCCATCTGGGTCAGAAGTTCCATCTTCAGTGTGTGTGAGTGTGTGTATATACGTGTGTGAAAAAGATAGAAAGAGAGGGTGGCTTGGCTGTAGAGGGCAAGAGTGTGTGTGTGTGTGTGAGAGAGAGAGAGAGAGAGAGAGAGAGAGGGAGGACTGGCTGTACAGGGCTTGAGTGTGTGTGTGTGTGTGTGTGTGTGTGTGTGTGTGTGTGTGTGTGTGTCTCTGTGTGTGTGTGTCTGTGTGTGAGGGCTGGCTGTAGTGGGCCTGTCTGTCATCCCCTCTGTCTAGTCTAATCCCCCTGCAATCCCATAAGAGCTCTGTGTTACAGGGCCGTGCCATTCTGTGAGGCAAAGCGTGTGTGTGTGTGTGTGTGTGGAGGGGTGTGTGTGTGTGTGTGTGGAGGGGGTGTGTGTGTGTGTGTGTGTGGAGGGGTGTGTGTGTGTGTGGGGGGGGGCTGCAAATGTAACTAAACAGGGTATGTGTGTGTGTAGAGGGAGTGGAATGGTGTATTTTACTGATCAGGTTGTCCAAGAACACGGTG
>NW_024880128.1:0-7500 GCF_900700415.2 Clupea harengus
CCCAGTCCCAATTCAATATATCAAAGATCAACAAACACACATATGTCTGCTCTAAAGTAAATGAAGCTGCTTGCAGCTAGTATCTAGCGAACTATGCTATCTAGCTAACTATCTAGTTGAGAGAAGATCCCCAAACAGTTATGGTTCATGTCAACTAGTATTATAAACACTTCTAGTACATAAATAGTCTCTCCAACAAATTTGTTAATGTTAAAATAAATTTTTAATTTTACCGTCAAAATGTTAATGTTACCATCTGTAAAATTGCACGCTGAGCTATCAATAGCAAACACCAGCAAGTTGCAAGGAGCTTAATATACTGTGTTGAACAAAATGTCCCAAAAGGCCATTATGGACTTTTTATATTTAAATCTTTGTAGCATTTTGTGAATGGCAACATGCACACACATCCCTTGAACAATAATGTTACCAGCAGCTGTCTTGCTCCACACTGCTACGTTACTGTACTGTACTTTAGATTGTCACCATCCTAGCTAGCTAGCTATGCTAGATAGATACCTCCCCAGAGTCTCTCGCCAGAGACGGAATAAAGAATAAGAATAAAGAATCTTTGTAGGTTATTAGCTAGCTTGAAATATATATACATACTTAACTGCGTTCGAGAATGAGGTCAATCTCTTTACATATCGTGTATCATAGCGGCAGTGACAGGGGAGAGAGGAGGCAACAATCACAATCTGTGTATTTTTTTTCAATTTCTTCTTTTTCTTTCCAATGAATGTTGGGGGGACAACTTTATGGTAGGGGGGACACGTCCCCCGGGATCTACGCCTATGTCAGGTACGCCCATTGACTAAAAACAGAAGTCAGGTACGTGGGAAAAAAGAGACACACATGTATACACAAACATGTTCACATACACACACACACCACCCACCCACCAAACAACACACAGACACACACACACACAGACACACACACACACACACACACACACACACACACAGACACACACACACACACACACACTGTCCATACTATAAGGGAAGAGAGGAGACACAATATTAATGGTGTCTTTCCCCTCATCATGAAGCCGACACACCTTCCCACCATTTTCAATTACCTTGCTGTAATCAAGTCTAATCAAGTGTTGTTTTATTGCTATGAGCGCCTGGGTTCACACACAGACACACACACACAAACACACACACACACACACACACACACCTGACACAGACACACACACACACACACACACACACACACAAACACACACACACACACACAACGAAACACACACACACACACACACACACACACTATGAGCGCCTGGGTTCACACACCGACACACACGAAACACACACACACACGAAACACACACACACACAGAAACACACACACACACACACACACACACACACACACGCACACGCACACCGACACACACACACACACACAACACACACACACACACACACACACACTATGAGCGCCTGGGTTCACACACACACACACACACACACACACACACACACACACACACACACTATGAGCGCCTGGGTTCACTGCCACCAAAGCCATCTTCGCCACTGTTGTTCAATGCAACATTACACAGAGGGCAGCATCAATTATGCTCTGTAAAATATTATGTTCATCGATTACATTGCAATGAAGTGAAAATACCAATATAACAGTAGAAGCAATTGTATTCTCTCTCTCTCTTTCTCTCTCTCTATATAACTCTCTCTCTCTCTCCCTCTTTCTTCCCCTCTCTCCCTCTCTCTCCCTCCCTCCCTCCTCATTCTCTCGCTCTCATTGCCTCCCCCATTCTCTGTACTTGGAGCCATTATAGACAGGAGGAAAAGGGAGGGGAGGGGAAGGGAGGGGAAGGGGAAGGGGGGGGGTAAACCTATTCAGCTCTGTGGTTAAATGAAGGATTAGCCCAAAATACTGTATGTGTTTCACTACATGAATGACAAGAGGATTTCAGTCTCAGAGAAAACAATGTTTCAGGAGTGTTTTAGTCTCTGAAAGGAATTGCTGTAAAAAAAAACTGGTGATTAGAATACTGTAACTAGTGATTAGAATACTGTAACTGGTGATGAATACTGGTGATTAGAATACTGTAACTGGTGATTAGAATGCTGTAACTGGTGATTAGAATACTGTAACTGGTGATTCGAATACTGTAACTGGTGATGAATACTGTAACTGGTGATTAGAATACTGTGGTGATTAGAATACTGTAACTGGTGATTAGAATACTGTAACTGGTGATGAATACTGGTGATTAGAATACTGTAACTGGTGGTGATTAGAATACTGTAACTGGTGATTAGAATACTGGTGATGAATACTGCAACTGGTGATTAGAATACTGTAACTGGTGATGAATACTGTAACTGGTGATGAGAATACTGTAACTGGTGATTAGAATACTGTAACTGGTGATGAATACTGTAACTGGTGATGAGAATACTGTAACTGGTGATTAGAATACTGTAACTGGTGATTAGAATACTGTAACTGGTGATTAGAATACTGTAGTGATTAGAATACTGTAACTGGTGATTAGAATACTGTAACTGGTGATTAGAATACTGGTGATGAATACTGTAACTGGTGATGAATACTGTAACTGGTGATTAGAATACTGTAACTGGTGATTAGAATACTGGTGATGAATACTGTAACTGGTGATGAATACTGTAACTGGTGATTATAATACTGTAACTGGTGATGAATACTGTAACTGGTGATTAGAATACTGTAACTGGTGATTAGAATACTGTGGTGATTAGAATACTGTAACTGGTGATTAGAATACTGTAACTGGTGATGAATACTGGTGATTAGAATGCTGATACTGGTGATTAGAATACTGTAACTGGTGATTAGAATACTGTAACTGGTGATTAGAATACTGTAATTGGTGATGAATACTGTAACTGGTGATTAGAATACTGTGATTGGTGATGAATACTGGTGATTAGAATACTGTAACTGGTGATTAGAATACTGTAACTGGTGATGAATACTGTAACTGGTGATTAAAATACTGTAACTGGTGATTAGAATACTGTAACTGGTGATGAATACTGTAACTGGTGATTAGAATACTGTAACTGGTGATTAGAATACTGTATAAAAATATAGTTTGTATTCATGAGTGTTTAATGTTGCGTCTTTGGGATTCAGTACATTAGCACAGAGTAACAAAGGCCCATTCTCCTTCCCTTCAGTTCAATCCATCTCTTTCACCCCAAACCACTAACAGCTGCTCCTCCCACACAAACACCAGCCTCATCCAGTGGGGGGGATTCCAAAGTGTTCGGGTGTGGTCAGGTGTGGTCAGGTATGGTCAGGTGTGGTCAGGTATTCAGGTATGGTCAGGTATGGTCAGGTGTGGTCAGGTATGATCAGGTATTCAGGTGTGGTGAGTTATGGTCAGGTGTGGTCAGGTGTGGTCAGGTATGGTCAGGTGTGGTCAGGTGTGGTCAGGTATTCAGGTATGGTCAGGTATGGTCAGATATGGTCAGGTGTGGTCAGGTATGATCAGGTATTCAGGTGTGGTGAGTTATGGTCAGGTATGGTCAGGTATGGTCAGGTGTGGTCAGGTATGATCAGGTATTCAGGTGTGGTGAGTTATGGTCAGGTGTGGTCAGGTGTGGTCAGGTATGATCAGGTATTCAGGTGTGGTGAGTTATGGTCAGGTATGGTCAGGTATGGTCAGGTGTGGTCAGGTATGATCAGGTATTCAGGTGTGGTGAGTTATGGTCAGGTGTGGTCAGGTGTGGTCAGGTAAGGTCAGGTGTGGTCAGGTATGATCAGGTATTCAGGTGTGGTGAGTTATGGTCAGGTTGGTCAGGTGTGGTCAGGTATGATCAGGTATTCAGGTGTGGTGAGTTATGGTCAGGTATGGTCAGGTATGGTCAGGTGTGGTCAGGTATGATCAGGTATTCAGGTGTGGTGAGTTATGGTCAGGTGTGGTCAGGTAAGGTCAGGTATGGTCAGGTATTCAGGTGTGGTCAGGTACGCACACACTTTCAACACTCACACACACTCTCAATACTCACACACACTCTCAACACTCACACACACTCTCAACACTCACACACACTCTCAACACTCACACACACACTCTCAACACTCACACACACTCTCAACACTCACACACACTCTCAACACTCACACACACTCTGAACACTCACACACACACTTTCAACACTCACACCACTCTCAACACTCACACACACTCTCAACACTCACACACACACTCAACACTCACACACACACTCTCAACATCACACACTCTCAACACTCACACACACACTTTCAACACTCACACACACTCTCAACACTCACACACACACTCTCAACACTCACACACACATCTCAACACTCACACACACTCTCAACACTCACACACACACTCTCAACACTCACACACACTCTCAACACTCGCACACACTCTCAACACTCACACACTCTCAACACTCGCACACACACTCTCAACACTCACACACACTCTCAATACTCACACACACTCACACACTCGCACACACTCTCACACTCACACTCACTCTCCACTACATTTGCCAAGCTGACATCTATACATCCCCTGCCAACATACATGCATCCATATTTCTCTTTTATTTTTGTTATGTTTGTTTTAGTTTAATTGTTACGAACCCTGGAGACATTGCAGTGGCCATGCATGGCTGCAGGCAACAGTGGGGACGACGTAACGCCCACGACGGGTTGATTGCCTGATGATCCACACCTGGGGAGGCGTGGGGGTAAAGGACTACTGGACATTGTCTTTTTCGCTCTCGAGCCGGCACTCAGGATACCGATGTTAAACCCCTAGACACGTCGCCTTTGCGTTATATTGTATGGACTGAAATAAACATGCATTACTTTAGTAAGAAAACCATTGTTGTCTGCCTCCAATGTTATTGTTTCGGTCACGAGCTGGCCGGAACTTAACATTAATAAAATCTCTCCCTCTGTCTCTTTCTTCACCTCTCTCTCTCTCTCTTTCTTCACCTCTCTTCTCTGTCTCTTTTTCACCTATCTCTCTCTCTCTCTCTTTCTTCACCTCTCTCTCTGTCTCTTTCTTCACCTCCTTTCTATCTATCCCTCTGTTGTCCTCCTTTCTCAATTTCTCCCTTTTCTTCGGCCTTGCTCTCTCACTTTTTCCCTCCATATGTCTCTCTCTCTCACTCACTCTCTCTGCATCTCTCCATCTTAATCTCCCTCTCTTTATTCTACCTTTTCTTTGGTCATTCTCTCCCTCTCTCTCCTCCCTCCCTCTCTCTCTCTCTCCCCCTCTCTCTCTATCTCTCTCTCCCTCCTCTTCCCCTCTCTCTCCCCTCCTTCCTTCTCTCTCTCTCCCCCTCCTCTCTCTCTCTCTCCCCTCCTTCCCTCTCCCTCTCTCTCTCTCTCTCTCTCCCCCTCCCTCTCTCCCTCCTCTCTCTCTCTCCCCCTTCACTCTCTCCCTCCCTCTCTCTCTCTATCCCTCCTTCCCTCTCTCTCTCTCCCCCCTCTCTCTCTCTCCCTCCTCTCTCTCTCTCTCTCTCTCTCTCTCTTCCCTCCCTCTCTCTCCCTCTCTCTCTCTCTCCCCCTCCCTCTCTCCCTCTCTCTCTCTCTCCCTCCCTCTCTCTCTCTCTCTCTCTCTCTCTCTCCCTCTCTCCCCCCTCCCCTGTTGGCATCTGTGTGTTTTTCATTACCCCGCGGCCTCCCTATGACAGGCCAGTAATAACCTTGGAGGGATGTTGGTAAACACTTTTGACAAATTAGAATTGCCTCCTCTCCTCTCCTCTCCTCTCCTCTCTTCACCCTTCTCCTCTTCTTCTCCTCTCCCTCCTGTCCTGTCCTATCCACACCTCTTCTCCCCACCCCTCTTATCTTCTCCTCTCCTCACCTCTTCTCCTCTCATCTCCTCTCCTCTCCTTATTTCACCTCTCCCCTCCCCTCCTCTCCTGTGGGTCACATGGGCCGGATGACACCCTCCCTCCATTGGGTTTCGATTGCTGTGTGTGTAATGGCATTCCGGCTCCATCTCCTGTGGCGGCGGCCGCCCCGGGGCCAGGTGATACTGCCGTCCTGGCGGGACACACACACACACACACCACACACACACACACACACACACATCTCTCTCTCTCTGTCTAATACCGCCGTCCTGGCGGGACATCCATCTGTCCGGCGCTGCGGCTGATCGCGCTCGAAGGGCCAATGTCCGGCCGAGGAGCTTTTGATCAGAGCAGCGGCCAGTTTATTTAGGGATAAATCAAAGCTCGTGAGAGCAGCATTACCCGCCTCGGAAACACACACTTCACTAACGGCCTCGGACACACTCAGCACCAATTACTAACGGCCTCGGAAAACCCCTCCCAGGGTGCAACAGTCAACAGCAACAACTCCGGAGCTTATCAGGAGTGGGGCCTCTCCCGGCGCTAAAGGGCCCCGCTTTAAAGCATAGATTTGATATGGCCAAGAGGAAACATGGTGAGGTCAGCCACACGAGCACTAGAGTAGGATCTAAATCATAGCGCTCAGCTCAGAGCCCTTTAGACACACACATCCAAGACATAAAGTCTGAAACTCGTTATCTTGGTACGGTTTTGTGCAATTTAATTTGGGCACCTTTAACAACTCTCTGCGGATGATGGGATGTATGAGTGAGGCTCAGCCCATTGGTCAGGAGCTGAACCATGCAGGGAAATGATTGGTCAGGAGCTAAAGCATCCAGGGAAATGATTGGTGGGTGAGGCCTCAGCCATTGGTCAGGAGCTGAACCATGCAGGGAAATGATTGGTGGGTGAGGCCTCAGCCCATTGGTCAGGAGCTGAACCATGCAGGGAAATTATTGGCTAGTTAAGGTCAGCACGTGAGCCAGAACAGAAAGGGGAAGGGAGGGGTGAACCTACGATTTAAAAACATGAGAGTGTTAACAGTGAGGCATAGTAAGGCATTGCTAATAAATACTCAATCACTGCTGATCAATGTGAATTATAGAGCTAAATATTACCCTCATTACAGGAGGAAGGCCCTGTAGTGCTACTGCTAAAGAAAACTGCTAGCACACCAAAGGCAGGGGTCAAGGGTCAGGGCTTTCATACCCTCAGGACACAGGAGCTCAGAGGGGCAGATATGCACACACACACACACACACACACACACACACACACACACACACACACCTCACTCATTAAAATGTATACTTACACTGAACTGTGCGTCACCTTGGATGAAAGCATTTGCTTTAGGAATTAAATGTGAATATAGAATGAATGTAAAACTAAATGGAAATATAAAATGGAAATGTGAATTACCAATTTATAACGCCTGCCTCCAGTCAAATCACTTTCCACACGCTCTCCCTGACTGCACACCCACTCTGAACCCTGACACTTTGGAGACGCTCCCTGACACTTTGCAGACGCTCCCTGCTCCACGCTTCTCCTGAGTATTGAAAGCACCTGGCCTCTGTGTGTTAATTGGCCTCTGTGTGTTAACTGGCTCTTTTTGTAC
>NW_024880128.1:12500-15000 GCF_900700415.2 Clupea harengus
TGCTTCCTACTCAGTTTGAGTCCCCAAGCACCACTGGTCTGTGAATCCAGACGAAACAGCAATAGAGGTCAGCCTCGAATGATATGGAGCACATGTTTGGATTATGTGTGTGTGTGTGTGTGTGTGTGTGTGCTCATAGTTGGCTGTGTGTGTGTGTGTGTGTGTGTGTGTGTGTGTGTGTGTGTGCTCATAGTTGGCTGTGTGTGTGTGTGTGTGTGTGTGTGTGTGTGTGTGTGTGTGTGTGTGTGTGTGTGTATGCTCATAGTTGGCTGTGTGTGTGTGTGTGTGTGTGTGTGTGTGTGTGTGTGTGTGTGTGTGTGCGTGCTTCGTACTGGTGGGTTGTGTGTCATTGCTGAGTGTGTATCTGGTGTCTAGAACCAAGGTAAAGCTAAAGAGCAGAGTTCCGTCCCGGGTGTTTCTGTTTCAGCCCAGAGAGGAGAGGAGTGGATGTTTCATAAACAGGATGTACGGCCGTCCAGGCAGGGGCAACAACAGACAATCAGCTTATTATTAGTCCGAGTGTTGCTATTTAAATTCGTTTTATATTCCCATTGCTGTTTGTATTCACACTGCTGTGATTTTTAATAATCATAATATCGTAATCGAAATATTATTCTGTTGTTCTTCACTCCAGCTTCCCCAACCTTGCATCCCACATCCAAACCGCCACGCTAATCAAGCAGCTTTGAACTGAATGGAATTGAGAGAGAGAGAAGAATTGAATAAGGGATGGATTGAGAGAGAGAAGAAGTGAATAAGGATGGATTGATAGAGAGAGAAGAAGTGAATAAGGGATGGATTGATAGAGAGGGAAGAAGTGAATAAGGGATGAATTGATAGAGAGAGAAGAATTGAATAAGGGATGGATTGATAGAGAGAGAAGAAGTGAATAAGGGATGAATTGATAGTGAGAGAAGAAGTGAATAAGGGATGGATTGATAGAGAGAAGAAGTGAATAAGGGATGATTGAGAGAGAGAAGAATTGAATAAGGGATGGATTGATAGAGAGAGAAGGAGTGAATAAGTGATGAATTGATAGAGAGAGAAGAAGTGAATAAGGGATGGATTGATAGAGAGAGAAGAATTGAATAAGGGATGAATTGAGAGAGAGAGAAGAAGTGAATAAGGGATGGAGACAATGGAGCCTAATTTCACAGGCAATGAGCACCGCCAATGGGCTTCACGCATTAGCGACCGCACGGTGAGAATAGGCAGGGATACTTATATTTGTGTGTGGGGGTGTGTGTGTGTGTCTGTGTGTGTGTGTGTGTGTGTGTGTGTGTGTGTGAGAACAGGCAGGGATACCTATATTTGCTCATTTAGTTGGCACAAAGCAGGGCCCAGTCAAGCATAAATGGATTGAGTAATTAGTAGATGTGGTAATATCGTTATTTATCAGCCAATCACTATGATTCGACCATACCTACCAGCCATACCTACCAGCCATACCTACCTGCCATACCGACCAGATCTGCTTTAGACCAAACTACAGTTTCCAGTCCTAAACGGAGTGGTTTACACCAGAGGAGATGGATGGAGGTCTGCCCCACATGGAATCATTAAGAGGTTTCACAGGAAAAGGCGCTGTGTTGAAGGACTTAATGTACACACTCTCCGTATGTGCTGATGCACTCTCAGCATGGCGCTGACCCACCCGTGTTTGCGCTCAGAATCTTGGTCGGGCTTAAATGAACACACACACACACACACACAGACAGACACACACGTTTGCGCTCAGAATCTTGGTCGTGTTATGAAATTAGCTGAACGATTTTGCCAGGTTATTGAATTAGCTTTAGGTCATGATGCACCGCGGACTGTGTGTGCTGCCAGACCCGTTGTCCATCAATTAAATTAGACACACCAACCCAACACACACACTCACACACACACACACACACACACACACACACACACACACACACACACTCACACAAACACACACAAACCACACACACACATGTAATAGAGGTACACACAGATACACACACACAACACACACACACAACAACACACACACAACACACAAGAGTTAAGATGTAGGCATGACTGAGTTGCACTTCTTGTCCTTGTTTGGTACTCCCATCGCCATGGCAGCCACTAACACTTCTGAAAGGTCATCAATGAGAGAGAGGAAAGAGTGATGATGGAGTGAGATGAAAAGAGAGTGATGCGGAGAGACACAGAGGGAGGAAAGAGAGATAGATAGAGGGGGAGGAAAGTGATAGTGATGGATAGGGAGAGGAAAGAGAGAGAGTGTCCCTTCATCCCCCTTCTCTCTCCCTGTCTCTGGACCTACACAAACCTCTATTCACTCTTTCTCTCTCTCTCTCTCGTCTACTCTCTGCTTCCCTCTCTCCTTCTCTCTTCTCTCTCTCTCTCTCTCTCTCTCATCTACTCTCTGCTTCCCTCTCTCCTTCTCTTGTCTCTCCCTCTCTCTCTCTCTCATCTACTCTCTGCTTCCCTCTCTCCTTCTCTTGTCTCCCTCTCTCTCTCTCAT
>NW_024880129.1:0-32307 GCF_900700415.2 Clupea harengus
TAATGTTTAGATACATGTAGTATACGATGATAACAAATTTAATGTTTAGATACATGATGATAAGATGTTTAATGTTTAGATACATGATAATTAAGATGTTTAATGTGTAGATACATGTAGTATATGATGACAAGAAGTTTCATGTTTAGATACATGATTATAAGAATGTTTAATGTTTAGATACATGTAGTATTGAATGACAAGAAGTTTCATGTTTAGATACATGATTATAAGATGTTTAATGTTTAGATACATGTAGTATATGATGATAACAAATTTAATGTTTAGATACATGATTATAAGATGTTTAATGTTTAGATACATGTAGTATATGATGACAAGAAGTTTCATGTTTAGATACATGATTATAAGATGTTTAATGTTTAGATACATGTAGTATATGATGATAAGATGTTTAATGTTTAGATACATAAGATGTTTAATGTTTAGATACATGTAGTATATGATGACAAGAAGTTTCATGTTTAGATACATGATTATAAGATGTTTAATGTTTAGATACATGTAGTATATGATGATAACATGTTTAATGTTTAGATACATGATTATAAGATGTTTAATCTTTAGATACATGTAGTATATGATGACAAGAAGTTTCATGTTTAGATACATGATTATAAGATGTTTAATGTTTAGATACATGTAGTATATGATGATAAGATGTTTAATGTTTAGATACATGTAGTATATGATGATAACAAATTTAATGTTTAGATACATGATTATTAGATGTTTAATGTTTAGATACATGTAGTATATGATGACAAGAAGTTTCATGTTTAGATACATGATTATGAGATGTTTAATGTTTAGATACATGTAGTATATGATGATAACAAATTTAATGTTTAGATACATGATTATGAGATGTTTAATGTTTAGATACATGTAGTATATGATAATAACATGTTTAATGTTTAGATACATGATTATAAGATGTTTAATGTTTAGATACATGTAGTATATGATGATAACAAATTTAATGTTTAGATACATGATTATAAGATGTTTAATGTTTAGATACATGTAGTATATGATAACATGTTTAATGTTTAGATACATGTAGTATATGATGATAACATGTTTCATGTTTAGATACATGATAATAAGATGTTTAATGTTTAGATACATGTAGTATATGATGATAAGATGTTTAATGTTTAGATACATGATTACAAGATGTTTAATGTTTAGATACATGTAGTACATGATGACAAGAAGTTTCATGTTTAGATACATGATTATAAGATGTTTAATGTTTAGATACATGTAGTATATGATGATGAGATGTTTAATCTTTAGATACATGTAGTATATGATGATAACATGTTAAATGTTTAGATACATGATTATAAGATGTTTAATGTTTAGATACATGTAGTATATGATAAGATGTTTAATGTTTAGATACATGATTATA
Source organism: Clupea harengus (assembly GCF_900700415.2). Classification (NCBI taxonomy): domain Eukaryota; kingdom Metazoa; phylum Chordata; class Actinopteri; order Clupeiformes; family Clupeidae; genus Clupea; species Clupea harengus. Next base: position 1,442 of record NW_024880129.1, read on the forward strand.
AGATGTTTAATGTTTAGATACATGTAGTATATGATGATGAGATGTTTCATGTTTAGATACATGTAGTATATGATGATAACAAATTTAATGTTTTAGATAACATGATTATGAGATGTTTAATGTTTAGATACATGTAGTATATGATGATAAGATGTTTAATGTTTAGATACATGATTATAAGATGTTTAATGTTTAGATACATGTAGTATATGATGACAAGAAGTTTCATGTTTAGATACATGATTATAAGATGTTTAATGTTTAGATACATGTAGTATATGATGATAACAAATTTAATGTTTAGATACATGATTATAAGATGTTTAATCTTTAGATACATGTAGTATATGATGATAACATGTTTCATGTTTAGATACATGATTATAAGATGTTTAATGTTTAGATACATGTAAGTACATGATGATAACATGTTTAATGTTTAGATACATGAAAATAAGATGTTTAATGTTTAGATACATGTAGTATATGATGATAAGATGTTTAATGTTTAGATACATGATTATAAGATGTTAAATCTTTAGATACATGTAGTATATGATGACAAGAAGTTTCATGTTTAGATACATGATGATAAGATGTTTAATGTTTAGATACATGTAGTATATGATGATAAGATGTTTCATGTTCAGATACATGATTATAAGATGTTTAATGTTTAGATACATGTAGTATATGATGATGAGATGTTTCATGTTTAGATACATGTAGTATATGATGATAAGATGTTTAATGTTTAGATACATGTAGTATATGATGATGAGATGTTTCATGTTTAGATACATGTAGTATATGATGATAAGATGTTTAATGTTTAGATACATGATTATAAGATGTTTAATGTTTAGATACATGTAGTATTTGATGATGAGATGTTTCATGTTTAGATACATGTAGTATATGATGATAACAAATGTAATGTTTAGATACATGATTATAAGATGTTTAATGTTTAGATACATGTAGTATATGATGATAAGATGTTTAATGTTTAGATACATGATTATAAGATGTTTAATGTTTAGATACATGTAGTATACGATGATAACAAATTTAATGTTTAGATACATGATTATAAGATGTTTAATGTTTAGATACATGTAGTATATGATAACATGTTTAATGTTTAGATACATGTAGTATATGATGATAACATGTTTCATGTTTAGATACATGATAATAAGATGTTTAATGTTTAGATACATGTAGTATATGATGACAAGAAGTTTCATGTTTAGATACATGATTATAAGATGTTTAATGTTTAGATACATGTAGTATATGATGATAAGCTGTTTCATGTTTAGATACATGATGATAAGATGTTTAATGTTTAGATTCATGATAATAAGATGTTTAATGTTTAGATACACGTTCATAAGATGTTTAATGTTTAGATACATGTAGTATATGATGACAAGAAGTTTCATGTTTAGATACATGATTATAAGATGTTTAATGTATAGATACATGTAGTATATGATGATAACAAATTTAATGTTTAGATACATGATTATAAGATGTTTAATCTTTAGATACATGTAGTATATGATGATAACATGTTTCATGTTTAGATACATGATTATAAGATGTTTAATGTTTAGATACATGTAAGTATATGATGATAACATGTTTAATGTTTAGATACATGATTATAAGATGTTTAATGTTTAGATACATGTAGTATATGATGACAAGAAGTTTCATGTTTAGATACATGATTATAAGATGTTTAATGTTTAGATACATGTAGTATATGATGATTACAAATTTAATGTTTAGATACATGATTATAAGATGTTTCATGTTTTGATACATGTAGTATATGATGATAACATGTTTAATGTTTAGATACATGATTATAAGATGTTTAATGTTTAGATACATGTAGTATATGATGATAAGATGTTTCATGTTTTGATACATGATGATAAGATGTTTAATGTTTAGATACATGATAATAAGATGTTTAATGTTTAGATACAAGTTGATAAGATGTTTAATGTTTAGATACATGTAGTATATGATGATAACATGTTTAATGTTTAGATACATGATTATAAGATGTTTAATGTTTAGATACATGTAGTATATGATGATAAGATGTTTAATGTTTAGATACATGATTATAAGATGTTTAATGTTTAGATACATGTAGTATATGATGATGAGATGTTTCATGTTTAGATACATGTAGTATATGATGATAACAAATTTAATGTTTAGATACATGATTATAAGATGTTTAATGTTTAGATACATGTAGTATATGATGATAAGATGTTTAATGTTTAGATACATGATTATAAGATGTTTAATGTTTAGATACATGTAGTATATGATGACAAGAAGTTTCATGTTTAGATACATGATTATAAGATGTTTAATGTTTAGATACATGTAGTATATGATGATAAGATGTTTCATGTTTAGATACATGATTATAAGATGTTTAATGTTTAGATACATGTAGTATATGATGATAACAAATGTAATGTTTAGATACATGATAATAAGATGTTTAATGTTTAGATACATGTTGATAAGATGTTTCATGTTTAGATACATGATGGTAAGATGTTTAATGTTGAGATACATGTTGATAAGATGTTTAATGTTTAGATATATGTAGTATATGATGATAACATGTTTAATGTTTAGATACATGATTATAAGATGTTTAATGTTTAGATACATGTAGTATATGATGATAAGATGTTTTATGTTTAGATACATGATTATAAGATGTTTAATGTTTAGATACATGTAGTATATGATGATAAGATGTTTCATGTTTAGATACATGATTATAAGATGTTTAATGTTTAGATACATGTAGTATATGATAACAAGAAGTTTCATGTTGAGATACATGATTATAAGATGTTTAATGTTTAGATACATGATAATAAGATGTTTAATGTTTAGATACACGTTGATGAGATGTTTAATGTTTAGATACATGTAGTATATGATGATAACATGTTTAATGTTTAGATACATGATTATAAGATGTTTAATGTTTAGATACATGTAGTATATGATGATAATAAATGTAATGTTTAGATACATGATAATAAGATGTTTAATGTTTAGATACATGTAGTATATGATGATAAGATGTTTAATGTTTAGAAACATGATTATAAGATGTTTAATGTTTAGATACATGTAGTATATGATGATAAGATGTTTCATGTTTTGATACATGATGATAAGATGTTTAATGTTTAGATACATGATAATAAGATGTTTAATGTTTAGATACACGTTGATAAGATGTTTAATGTTTAGATACATGTAGTATATGATGATAACATGTTTAATGTTGAGATACATGATTATAAGATGTTTAATGTTTAGATACATGTAGTATATGATGATAAGATGTTTAATGTTTAGATACATGATTATAAGATGTTTAATGTTTAGATACATGTAGTATATGATGATAAGATGTTTCATGTTTTGATACATGTAGTATATTATGATAAGCTGTTTCATGTTTAGATACATGATGATAAGATGTTTCATGTTTAGATACATGATGATAAGATGTTTAATATTTAGATACATGTAGTATATGATGATAAGATGTTTCATGTTTAGATACATGATTATAAGATGTTTAATGTTTAGATACATGTAGTATATGATGATAAGATGTTTCATGTTTTGATACGTGTAGTACATGATGATAAGATGTTTCATGTTTAGATACATGATGATGAGATGTTTAATGTTTAGATACATGTAGTATATGATGATAACATGTTTAATGTTTAGATACATGATTATAAGATGTTTAATGTTTAGATACATGTAGTATATGATGATAACATGTTTAATGTTTAGATACATGATTATAAGATGTTTAATGTTTAGATACATGTAGTATATGATGATGAGATTTTTCATGTTTTGATACATGTAGTATATTATGATAAGCTGTTTCATGTTTAGATACATGATGATAAGATGTTTCATGTTTAGATACATGATGATAAGATGTTTAATATTTAGATACATGTAGTATATGATGATAAGATGTTTCATGTTTAGATACATGATTATAAGATGTTTAATGTTTAGATACATGTAGTATATGATGATAAGATGTTTCATGTTTTGATACGTGTAGTACATGATGATAAGATGTTTCATGTTTAGATACATGATGATGAGATGTTTAATGTTTAGATACATGTAGTATATGATGATAACATGTTTAATGTTTAGATACATGATTATAAGATGTTTAATGTTTAGATACATGTAGTATATGATGATAACATGTTTAATGTTTAGATACATGATTATAAGATGTTTAATGTTTAGATACATGTAGTATATGATGATAAGATGTTTCATGTTTAGATACATGATGGTAAGATGTTTAAAGTTTAGATACATGATAATAAGATGTTTAATGTTTAGATACATATTGATGAGATGTTTAATGTTTAGATACATGTAGTATATGATCATAAGATGTTTCATGTTTAGATACATGATTATAAGATGTTTAATGTTTAGATACATGTAGTATATGATGATAAGATGTTTCATGTTTAGATACATGATTATAAGATGTTTAATGTTTAGATACATGTAGTATATGATGATAAGATGTTTCATGTTTTGATACGTGTAGTACATGATGATAAGATGTTTCATGTTTAGATACATGATGATAAGATGTTTAATGTTTAGATACATGTAGTATATGATGATAACATGTTTAATGTTTAGATACATGATTATAAGATGTTTAATGTTTAGATACATGTAGTATTTGAAGATAAAATGTTTCATGTTTTGATACATGTAGTATATGATGATAAGCTGTTTCATGTTTAGATACATGATGATAAGATGTTTAATGTTTAGATACATGTAGTATATGATGATAACATGTTTAATGTTTAGATACATGATTAAAATATGTTTAATGTTTAGATACATGATGATCAGATGTTTAATGTTTAGATACATGTAATATATGTTGATAAGATGTTTCATGTTTAGATACATGATGGTAAGATGTTTAATGTTTAGATACATGATAATGAGATGTTTAATGTTTAGATACATGTTAAGATGTTTAATGTTTAGATACATGATAATAAGATGTTTAATGTTTAGATACATGATTATAAGATGTTTAATGTTTAGATACATGTAGTATTTGAAGATAAGATGTTTCATGTTTTGATACATGTAGTATATGATGATAAGCTGTTTCATGTTTAGATACATGATGATAAGATGTTTAATGTTTAGATACATGTAGTATATGATGATAACATGTTTAATGTTTAGATACATGATTAAAATATGTTTAATGTTTAGATACATGATGATCAGATGTTTAATGTTTAGATACATGTAGTATATGATGATGAGATGTTTAATGTTTAGATACATGTAGTATATGATGATAAGATGTTTCATGTTTAGATACATGATGGTAAGATGTTTAATGTTTAGATACATGATAATAAGATGTTTAATGTTTAGAGACATGTTGATAAGATGTTTAATGTTTAGATACATGTAGTATATGATAACATGTTTAAAGTTTAGATACATGATGATAAGATGTTTAATGTTTTGATACATGTAGTATATGATGATAAGCTGTTTCATGTTTAGATACATGATGATAAGATGTTTAATGTTTAGATACATGTAGTATATGATGATAACATGTTTAATGTTTAGATACATGATTAAAATATGTTTAATGTTTAGATACATGATGATCAGATGTTTAATGTTTAGATACATGTAGTATATGATGGTAAGATGTTTAATATTTAGATACATGTAATATATGATGATAAGATGTTTCATGTTTAGATACATGATGGTAAGATGTTTAATGTTTAGATACATGATAATAAGATGTTTAATGTTTAGATACATGTTAAGATGTTTAATGTTTAGATACATGTAGTATATGATCATAAGATGTTTCATGTTTAGATACATGATGATAAGATGTTTAATATTTAGATACATGTAGTATATAATGATAAGATGTTTCATGTTTAGATACATGATTATAAGATGTTTAATGTTTAGATACATGTAGTATATGATGATAAGATGTTTCATGTTTTGATACATGTAGTATATGATGATAAGCTGTTTCATGTTTAGATACATGATGATAAGATGTTTAATGTTTAGATACATGATACATAGGCCTTAATGACTATAGACCAGTCGCCCTGACCTCTGTGGTAATGAAGACCTTTGAGCGCCTCGTGCTGACCCACCTCAAGGCCATCACCAACCACCTCCTCGACCCACTGCAGTTTGCCTACAGAGCCAACAGGTCTGTAGATGACGCAATTAACATGGGACTCCACTTCATCCTCCAGCACCTTGACTCCCCCGGCACCTACGCCAGGATCCTGTTTGTGGATTTCAGCTCCGCATTCAACACCATCGCCCCAGCTCTCCTCCAAGACAAGCTAACACAGCTGAGCGTGCCTGAGCCCACCTGCAGGTGGATCACTGACTTCCTGTCAGACAGGAAGCAGCGTGTGAGGCTGGGCAAGCTTGTCTCGGAGCCCCGGACCATCAGCACTGGAGCCCCACAAGGTTGTGTGCTCTCTCCTCTACTCTTCTCCCTCTACACCAACAACTGCACCTCCAGCCACCCCTCTGTCAAACTCCTTAAATTTGCGGATGACACAACCCTCATTGGACTAATCTCCAATGGGGACGAGGCAGCCTACAGAAAAGAAGTTGACAGCCTGGCTTTCTGGTGCAGCCAGAATCACCTGGAGCTGAACGCCTGTAAAACAGTAGAGATGGTAGCAGACTTCAGGAGGAGCCCAGCCGCAACCATCCCCCTCATCATGTGTGACTCCCCAGTTAACACTGTGGAGTCTTTCAGATTCCTGGCAACAATTATGGCAGAGGACCTAAGGTGGGCGGAGAACATCACCTCCACAATCAAGAAGGCCCAGCAAAGGATGTTCTTCCTTCGGCAGCTAAAAAAATTCAACATGCCGCAGAAAGTGATGGTCGAGTTCTACACAGCCATCATTGAGTCCATCCTCACCTCATCAATCACCATCTGGTTCACTGCCTCTACTGCAAAGGACAAAGGCAGACTGCAGCGGATCATTCGGTCAGCCGAGAAGGTCATCGGCTGCGACCTGCCGTCTCTCCTAGACCTGTTCCACTCCAGGACCAGCAAGAGAGCATGCAAGATCATCGCTGATCCTTCCCATCCCGGTCACCACCTATTCCAAAGACTCCCATCTGGCAGAAGGTTCCGGGCTATAAAGACCAAAACCTCGCGCCACCTGAACAGTTTTTTCCCCACGGCAGTGGTGCTCACAAACAAGCCCCCTGCATCACAATGACTCTGGGTTTGCCAATTCCAATTCACAATTATTTATTATTATCTAATATTCTGTATTTGTCTTTTATTCTTGTTTTTGCTATTTTGTTGTTATGTTATGTGTTTTATGTCCTATGCACCAACCACCAAGATCATTTCCTGTATATGTAAATATACTTGGCCATTAAAAGAATTCTGATTCTGATTCTGATTCTGATGATAATAAGATGTTTAATGTTTAGATACATGATAATAAGATGTTTAATGTTTAGATACATATAGTATATGATGATAAGATGTTTAATGTTTAGATACATGATAATAAGATGTTTAATGTTTAGATACATAATAAGATTATATATAAGATTAGATACATGTTGATAAGATGTTTAATGTTTAGATACATGTAGTATATGATGATAAGATGTTTCATGTTTAGATACATGATTATAAGATGTTTAATGTTTAAATACATGTAGTATATGATGATAAGATGTTTAATGTTTAGATACATGATAATAAGATGTTTAATGTTTAGATACATGATGATAAGATTAGATACATGTTGATAAGATGTTTAATGTTTAGATACATGATTATAAGATGTTTGATGTTTAGATACACGTAGTATATGATGATAAGATGTTTCATGTTTTGATACATGTAGTATATGATGATAAGCTGTTTCATGTTTAGATACATGATGATAAGATGTTTAATGTTTAGATACATGGTAATAAGATGTTTAATGTTTAGATACATGATAATAAGATGTTTAATGTTTAGATACATGTAGTATATGATGATAAGATGTTTAATGTTTAGATACATGATAATAAGATGTTTAATGTTTAGATACATAATAAGATTATATATAAGATTAGATACATGTTGATAAGATGTTTAATGTTTAGATACATGTAGTATATGATGATAAGATGTTTCATGTTTAGATACATGATTATAAGATGTTTAATGTTTAAATACAAGTAGTATATGATGATAACATGTTTAATGTTTTGATACATGTAGTATATGATGATAAGATGTTTCATGTTTAGATACATGATGATGAGATGTTTAATGTTTAGATACATGTAGTATATGATGATAACATGTTTAATGTCTTGATACACTTCACCTGCAGGCTCTGTGGCCAACCAAAGACTAGAGAAAATGGCCACAGTAAATAGTTATAGTGTGTGTGTGTGTGTGTGTGTATATACATGTATATGTAAATATCTTTTAATAAATACTTTTTCAAATTGACTTGTGTTTCTTTCATTAATCCTAAAGTTAGGTAAAAAAAAAGCCCCGTGTCTGCCAGCTGTGTGGCCAGCCACAGCAGAAGGACTATGGCCACAGCCAGTTTGGTATAACTGGCGCTGTGGCTGGCTGAAAGGAGGAAGAAATGAAGACAAGAGACATTTTTTATGTATACTTTTATTTTCATTTATTTTATTACATTCATGTGTTTTAATGAATAAAAGGTTGTTGGGTTCCCAAAAAGTATGACTTCCTTGTTCTTTCTTTCCCGATTCACAGCATGTTTGTCTAGCCGGGTGCCTGCCTTTCTTTTGAATTTTAAAGTAGCCATGTGCCTGTGTGCCGGAAACAACAGAGATTCCGCTATTGGTCTCATCTCTCTCATCTACAGGTGTGTTTGTTCCATTTTAACCACAAACGTTCAGGAAACATAGATAGACGCGTTCTGCAGAGCTGATTTTTCACATACTTTTCCAATTGGGTCTCCCCTTCAAAAGCAACAAAATGTATCTGGGGTTTCGAGATTCAAAACCTCCACATCAGCGCAGGCTTTGAAACCGAGAAGAACGTGCACCATCCTTTGCGCAGGGGCCATGCTAATCTTCTCTGTATCGATCCAATTTTAGTAGGTGTGCTGCCGTAGCAAGCACAAAGAGTACCTCCCTCCCCAAGGTATATGAATCCCCGGCCCTGACAAAGCCCTGTCGGCCAGGGTGTTAGCTGTAGGCAAGCAAGCCCTGTTCATCCCCTGCAAATGTCCCATGAATGGGCAAATGCTCTGCCAGACGCAAAGCACGTTTTATGTGCACCTTTAGGACACCTAGACAGACTGCTTCCAAAACTGCCAAATGCATTTTAAGCTCATCATTTTTGACACAAGCAAAGCCCTGGAGGTTAGAAGCCTACATTCCCTGGGACTTGGGAGTGGGTGGTGTTGCCTGACATGGGTGGGACATTTGACAAAGTGGAGGAAAGACTCTTGGCTGGTAGCAGCCTCTTCCTCTTTAGTATAGTGGTGAGTATCCCCACCTGTCACGCGGGGGCCAGCCGTGTATTGCTGTAACAGATTACCGGCCAATCGGATTGAAGCATTTTTCTGGGTCCGTGCATTTAATTATTTATTTTAGATTCCCCAAGATAGAGTTCGTATCCCCATTGAGGTGTTATCGAATGTGAAATATATGAGTAGAAAGCATTGGAAATACTTGGAGATTAAAAAATAATTACAACTTTCTATGTAAAATTAGTTTTTTTGTAGTTTATATCAAATTTATAGTAATGCTACTACTTTGAACATAGTACAATTACTACTCCATCAGATTGTCAGTATCTTTGTAGAAATGTACTAATGTTTTTTTTGTTTTTCCCTTGTTTGTCAAGTGTGTTTATCATTAATATCCCATGTACTGCTCAAATAAACTGAACCAGCAGACTTGGATTCATTCTTATGACACAGAACCTATTGTAGATGGTATAATTAAGATGAGAAAAAGCTATATTGTTTTCATTTAAGCAGGACTAAAAGGCAGTGTGTAATATTTCAAAATAAGTTCCATTTTTATTAGTCATCATAGTTTTATTGACAACATCTGAAATAATTTATACTTGTCTCAGTATTTACACAAATGGAATAGCGTGGACTGTAATTAAAGATACATGTTTGAGAAATAATATGGATAATTTAAGGCCAACAATTAAATATAACTGCTTACAATGACAAAGGAAAATGACAAACAAACAGCTATTAACAATGACAAGTGTAACATACAAATGTAAAAGTGTGGATTGTAATCATAAAGATAAGCATTTCAGAAATGATATGGAACATTTAAGGCCAGCATTCAAATATAACTTTTCACAATGACTAAATGACGCACTATTGACACTTGGGCTGTCCACAGCCAAGACAGGTCTTTGTCTGTCTTCTCTTCGCTTTCTTCTTGTGCACTGCTAAACTCTTCACATCTGGTTAGGCTGGAGCAATGGGAAAGTAAAATAAACCAGTTATTATTTTTATGTCACTGAAATGAACACATTTGATTAGCAGGTAGGTAGGCACTCACAGACACACGCAGGCAGGCAGGCAGGCAGAGACGCAGGCGGGCAGGCACACACAGACGTACACACACAGGCACGCACACACAGACGTACGCACGCAGGCAGGCACACACAGACGTACGCACGCAGGCAGGCACACACAGACGTACGCACGCAGGCAGGCACACACAGACGTACGCACGCAGGCAGTCACACACAGACGTACGCACACAGGCAGGCACACACAGACGTACGCACACTGGCAGGCACACACAGGTGTACGCACGCACAGACACAGGCAGGCAGGCAGGCACACACAGACGCACGCACGCACGCACGCACGCATGCACCCACACACCCACACACACACAGACGTACGCACGCACGCACGCAGGCAGGCACGCACAGACACAGGCAGGCAGGCACACACAGACTAATGCACGCACACACAGACACATGCACGTATGCACACACAGAGGCACGCATGCACACACAGAGGTACGCACGCAGGCAGGCACGCACAGACACAGGCAGGCAGGCAGGCACACACAGACTAATGCGCACACACACAGACGCATGCACGTACACACACACAGACGCACCCATGCACACACAGAGGTATGCACGCAGGCAGGCACGCACAGACACAGGCAGGCAGGCACACACACACACAGACGCACGCACGCACCCACGCACAGACGCACACACAGACGTACGCACAGACGTACGCACGCAGGCAGGCACACACAGACGCACGCACCCACACACAGACGCAAGCACGCACGCACACACAGACACAGGCAGGCAGGCAGGCACACACACAGACTAATGCGCGCACACACAGAGGCATGCACGCACAGACGCACGCACACACAGACGTACGCACGCAGGCACGCACAGACACAGGCAGGCAGGCAGAAACACAGAGACTAATGCACGCACACACAGACGTACGCCCGCAGGCAGGAACGCACAGACACAGGCAGGCACACAGACGTCTGTGTGTGCGTGCGTGCGTCTGTGTGTGCGTGCGTGCGTACGTCTGTGTGTGCGTGCGTGCATTAGTCTCTGTGTGCCTGCCTGTGACTGTGTGTGCGTGCGTCTGTGTGTGCGCACGCATGCACACACAGACGTACGCACGCACACACAGAGGTACGCACGCAGGCTGGCACACACAGACACAGGCAGGCAGGCAGGCACACACAGACGTACGCACGCAGGCAGGCACACACAGACGCACGCACGCACACACACACAGACGTACGCACGCAGGCAGGCAGGCAGGCAGGCAGGCAGGCAGGCACGCACAGACAGACAGGCAGGCACGCACACACAGACGTACGCACGCAGGCAGGCAGGCAGGCAGGCACAGACACAGGCAGGCAGGCACAGACACAGGCGCAGGCAGGCAGGCACAGACGCACGTACGCATGTTGTAACATTACAGTATGATGCAAAAATGTACGTCCAAAACTTTATGTTAACTTACCAATTGCTGCTGGAGGTTCCTGGTGGTCGTCTGGCGACATCTCCTGCTTTAGCAGTGGACCAGCAGAGAGCGGCTGGCCAACGGATTCTTGGAGGCAGACTTCAACTCAGCCATTACAAATGGATCAAACACAGCAGGGAGGATGACACCTGGCTGCTTAAGGTCCACCAGCCGTTGGTAGTTCCACTGTGCTGCCCCGGTCAGCCCTGGGCCTGAAACAATTCAGTGGCCATCCACTCTCTTCTTGTGCACTGTAATATTACTTTGGTAAAAAGAAAAAAGAGAGATGTATCAATCCCTTAGTTGTCAAGCTGTTAGTTAGTGCAATGTATTAAGCCAATAGCTGTAGTCTCTTACCAAGCCAGCGATTCTGGCGAGTTATCAACACATTACAAGTCAGATCCATGGTGTAAAGATGAGTTAACATCACAACATTAAAACCGTACACATAAATATAAAATACAATCATGTTCATTCATTATATTACGTCATTTCAACACGTCGTAGCATCAATCTCTTAGCAACAAGTGATGCTGAGGTATAGCTAGTTAAAATTAGTGTCAGTCCCGCGCTGACAACATATGATCATGTAACAGCATGAAAACCACACACAATACAAACAAACGTTGTTATGTTAATTCATTCTTTGGCACATAATTACCCCCAAACGTGTCTGATGTGAGAGAGTAAAGCCTGTCAGCTCTCTAACATCAACCTAGCGAATTAGCAGCGAAAACTAATGTTACTACAAAGCAGGCAAACTTTTATGCCAAATTCTGGCAATATAACTGTAAATGTATTCTGTAGATTTACATTCAACCCAACCAATGCATCTTACCTTTGATGGATGGACACTGGCGTGAATAAATGTAGCTAATCTCCTGTCAGAAGTTTGCCTGAACTAAAAGTTTTTTCAAAGACCGCGCGTCTTTAAAAAAAACTTGGAACAGCGCCAAAAAGTCGTTGTGGCCAAAAGAATATTACATCCATAGTCGTTTAGCTCGGAACAGAGCTCGGAACAGCGCCAAAAAGCCGTAGTGGCCAAAATAATATTACATCCGTAGTGGTTTAGCACTACCATTGGAAATGCATGGGAAACCGTTAAGGTCCGTTTAGCAGAAAAATTCACGGCGGCCGCGCGGGAGACCGGGGTTCGATTCCCACCATAACACAGAAAAGGTGAACGTCGTCCACCCTGGGCCGCCAACCCATAACTCCGGAACCCAAGCACTTACACATTTGAAACTGTCGGCAGTTGTGAAGGAGCTCTGGCCGCGCCCGCACACCAAATGACAAGGGATTTAGGGACTACATCACCAGTGTCCTGCTCCATACCTTACCTTTCTCGATGAGTGGCTGTATTTCCATCTGGCTCTATAGCGCATCCTCTATGTGACGAGGTGGCCGAGTGGTTAAGGCGATGTGGTTGTGCTCTGCACGCGTGGGTTTGAATCCCATCCTCGTCGTGAAGGGCCCTCAAGGGCTTGTGTTGTATTTCTCAAACAAGCATAGTAGGTGAGGCCATTTTAGGGACTACATCACCAGTGTCCGGCTCCATACCTTCCCTTTCTGGATGAGTGGCTGTATTTCCATCGTGCTCTATAACGCATCCTCTATGTGACGAGGTGGCCGAGTGGTTAAGGCGATGGCGCTCAAGCTGGCGGCCATAAGGCCATTTAAGAGGGGGGGGGAGAAAAAAGAGGGGGAAGAAGGAAAAAGGGAGAAAAGAGAGGAGAAAGAGAGAAGAAAAGAAGAAAGGAGAAAGAAGGAAGAAAATTAGGGTGTTTCCGCATCCATATCTATCTGAGAAATGCATTTCTAACTGCTTAAATACACATATGAAATTTCTGAATGTTTTAAATTATTTGGACACGCCACAGACGGGATACGAACCGACGACTCTAGGTTTCGTTCTATTCGCATCCGCTCCGCAGACGGGATACGTACCTAGGACTTTGGGGATTCTAAGTTTCGTTTTATTCACATCCTCTCCGCGGATATTTATATCAAATTAAGAGTCAAATTAAGAATTCTATAAGTGCATTTCCCCTAACTTACATAACACATAAAATTAGTATAATTGACACAATAGGATACAAATCAGCAACATAAAATAATACAAATAACAATGACATAACTCAACACCCCCACTATATATATATATATATATGTCTCATACACATATATTCGTGTTCTGTATGTGTAATAATTATTTATTTCTTCTCCCACATACCTGTACCTGAAGGACCAGAATGTCCACTGCCAAGGGATCATCGCATGCAGATCTTTCCATCATTTTCAGTGTTTTTATAATTTGTATTGACTTGTTAATAACATGCGATGTTACTTTTATTAATGTTGTCATTGGCATCATCCCCATTTATTATTTTCAACATCATCATTATTATCATTACTGTTATTATTGTTATCAGTTTGCTGTTTTAACACAGATTGTCATTAAAAACACCCCCTTGTACAGCAACACAGGTCACAGACAACACTCAGAATCAGAAATGGTTATACAAATGTTTATTTGCCACAAGCAGACTGGATACAGGACTGTAGGCACAGATTCACTGTACATAGAACCCCACTAGGCGATAGGCATAAAGCCAACTAATGGCCAACCATGTCTAACATGAAAACCCCCACACAATGTCCACACAAAAGCAAGATACATGCCTTCCCCCCAAAAGGTATTATCAGTTTGCAATACTTAAACCACGCCCCACATATAGAATCCACAGAAAAAAAAACACTGCAATAGATCAACCCACACCAAAGAGGAGTCATCCCAATCCAGTATACAATCCAGACAGCAAGTCGCTACCGGCCAGTGTGGCAGGGACCCGCTTTGTCACTTTCAAGCGTGGAGACGGTTCTGCGCTGGTCCATCCACCAGGAACGCTCCCAAGTAGCACTCCGATGACGCGCAGCTCTCCCCCACGAGGAATTTCCAACTACAGAGGGACACAATACAAACAAACAAACACTTAGAGCAGCCCAAACGCCATTAAGTTGGGAGATCCAGTGACAAACTAAATGACCAGTGTGGTGGAAGAAAGAACCTCCCTTTTGCCTGGTAGCTGGAGAGTGTTGAGCAGTGTGTGAGTGTGTGTGCATGTGTTCTACCGGCATCTCTGTCTTTTAGGCCTTCTCTGTGTAGAGAGTTGAGGTGTGCGAGCGTGCGTGCGTGCGTCTGTGTGTCCGTTCCTGCTTGTGCCTGCCTACGTCTGTGTGGCGTGCGTGCGTGCGTGCGTGCCTGCCTGCCTGCCTGCCTGCCTGCCTGCCTGCCTGCCTGCCTGCCTGCCTGCGTCTGCGCGGCGTGCGTGCCTGTCTGTCTGTGCAGCGTGCCTGCCTGTGTGTCTGTGCGTGCCCGCTTGTGTGTGTCTGTGCGTCCTGGCCTGGGTATGTGCGTGTGTCTGTGCGTGCGTGTGTCTGTGCGTGCCCGCTTGTGTGTGTGTGCGTCCTGGCCTGGGTATGTGCGTGTGTCTGTGCGTGCCCGCTTGTGTGTGTCTGTGCGTCCTGGCCTGGGTATGTGCGTGTGTCTGTGCGTGCGTGTTATACCTGCATTTATGTCTTGTAGGCCTTCTCTGTCTAGAGTCTGAAGCACTTCCCCGGCCAGACTCTGGCTCTCCCTGCCTTCTGCTGGGCTGGTGCTTTTCTGATGACCGTCACCAGCAACGACTCCACCCCGATACGGGGGTTTGACACCTGTACACACAGACACGCACGCACAGACACGCACGCACAGACACACGCACGCACACATTCAATTAGTTCCCTTGATATGAACTAAAGAGGCAGGCAGCAACAGCAACTCCAAATAAACTGGGTAGGTGTGTTACCTTCCTGCCAATGGTAATCAACTCTGTGTCTGCCATCACCTTGTGTGACTTTAAAGATGTTGCCTTTGGTGACATATGCATACACATTGTTTTTAATGCATGACAATAACATAAATGCAAGTACATGAAGAGCAGAGCATCTTCCTTGTTATATTAATAACCCTATGAAAAACACAGTGGTGGCAAAAGCCACATAGTGTTTGAAACACAGCTCATTTATTAACCACACTACATATAACTAACAGATAACATTAGCAAAGGCTTTGCTGATGAGAACGAGTGAAATTCCATGACATCAACAGTGAGAGTAGCTACCTAAACATGTGTAAAAGAGACTGTATTCATATGACTACCTCCCAATATATTCGTTTATACATCTGAATTTAAACGATCGATAGAAAATACTGATTCACAGTCCAAACATTCTCATTCTCATTCATTCATAGCCCTCGTAAAAGCCCCCTTAATATAGCGAACTTCCAGTCAGATAAGGTAGTGTTTGTAACGTAGCTAGATGGCTAAATACATCGATACGACAACATAAAACAACGGGTGAAATGAATCATAACCTAAGTTATATCATACAGCACTAACAGATAACATTAGCAATGGAAACGCTGATGAGAACTAGCGGAATTCCAGTCAGCTAACAGAGTGTTTCTAGCGAAATTCCAGTCAGATAACAGAGAGTGTTTGTAAGGTTGAAAGCTAGCTAAACACAAAAGGTGAAATTAGTTCAGTATCTAACAGCAGTGTATTACATGTGTAAATACTCACCATGTCCATAATCTGCCTCGGTTGATTCCTTAAGCATCCGGCTAGCTTCACTCTTTGAATTACCCGCCTGTCACGACTTCGGGGCAACCATTTGGCACATTGGCGGCCTCTGGTGGCCAAAGGACATCATGGACTTATTTGTGTCCACATGTGCCTTTGTTGTCTTTGTGTGCCCTCACCTGTTCCCCATTGTGATTTGTGTTCTCACCTGTTCCCCATTGTGTGCTCTCACCTGTCTTGTGTTTTTTGTGATTGTCACTTCTCTCTATTAGCCAGGGTATAAATACCTGGCTAATCTCTGTGGCCCTTATCAGGTCGTTAGTGTTTTCCTTGCTATGCCTAGCGCGAGTTTAAGGTTTGTTCACTGTGCAGTTCTCGTACTGCTGTTTGTTGCGTTGCTCTCAAGCATCGCCTCTCGCTGCTAGGGCGTAGTTCCACTCATAGCTACACTTTTGGTAGCTGCTTTAGTTTATGGCCTTTTGCCCTCGTTTCGTATCTTCTGTGTTTTTGGATTTTCCACTGCTTTCCTGTGTTTTGGATTACCACTGTTTTGCAATAAACCATCCTTTTCAACATCCTGCAACTGGGTCCTCTCATTAGCACACTGGGCTAAGCGCTGGTTCCCCACATCCAGCATCTCGGGTTCAATCCCCGAGAAAAGCCTGACAGAACGACCTGATCAACATGGACCCAGCAGGTAGTGCCCAACAGGGATGCAAGAAGTTGGCGCAGACGTTGAAGAAGCTGCTTCAGCGCGAGCAGGTCTTGCTGCAGCTGCAGAAGGATCTCGACCGCCAGCAGGAGGATCTAGCTCGTCGCCAGCAACAACTGAACCGTCGGCAACAACTGGACCAACCTCCCCCGTGGTTCCCACTCTACGATGGCAATCCGGGTGGCTGCAGAGGTTTTCTCCTCAAATTCGATCTGGAGTGCAGCCGCCGGCCCATCACCCTCTCCTCCGACCGGTCGAGGATTGCCTACATGATAATCTTGCTTTCAGGCAAGGCCTTGGCATTGGCAACCGCTTTGTGGGAGAAGCAAGGTCCCGAGTGCTCCAGCCTCAGGGCTTTTCAGACGGTGCTGTTGTGGGTCTACGACCGGGTTAGCATGGACAGCTTCGAGGCCGCCATTGCCTCTGCTCTGAAGAGAGATGCGGCCCGTAACCCTGCTCTCCCAGTGACGGCAGCTGCCGTTCCTGAAGCCGCGCTTCCAGAGGCACCCAGCCTGGATGCAGCAGTCCTGGACGCTCCCAGTCCGAGTGAACCTGGCAGCCCAGAGGCTGCCAGCTCGGATGCCCCCAGTCTCAGTGCACCAGGCAGCCCGGAGGTCGCCAGTCAGGATGCCGCAGTCTTAGATGCTGCCAGCCCGGAGGCCGCCAGCCCAGATGCTGCCAGCCTGAGTGAGCCAGGTAGTCTGGAGGCCGACAGCCCGGATGAGCCAGGCAGCCTTGAGGCCGACAGCCCGAATGCTGCCAGCCCAAGTGAACCAGGCAGCCCGGATGCCGAAGCCCCAGATGCCGCCAGCCCGAGTGAGCCAAGCAGTCTGGAGGCCGACAGTCCGGATGAGCCAGATGCCGAAGCCCCAGATACCGCCAGCCCGAGTGAGCCAGGTAGTCTGGAGGCCGACAGCCCGGATGAGCCAGGCAGCCTTGAGGCCGACAGCCTGAATGCGGCCAGCCCAAGTGAACCAGGCAGCCCGGATGCCGAAGCCCCAGATGCCGCCAGCCCGAGTGAGCCAAGCAGTCTGGAGGCCGACAGTCCGGATGAGCCAGATGCCGAAGCCCCAGATACCGCCAGCCCGAGTGAGCCAGGTAGTCTGGAGGCCGACAGGCCGGATGAGCCAGGCAGCCTTGAGGCCGACAGCCCGAATGCTGCCAGCCCAAGTGTACCAGGCAGCCCGGATGCCGACGCCCCAGATGCCGCCAGCCCGAGTGAGCCAGGTAGTCTGGAGGCCCACAGCCCGGAT
The DNA here is from genome assembly GCF_900700415.2 of Clupea harengus. Classification (NCBI taxonomy): domain Eukaryota; kingdom Metazoa; phylum Chordata; class Actinopteri; order Clupeiformes; family Clupeidae; genus Clupea; species Clupea harengus. Next base: position 20,205 of record NW_024880129.1, read on the forward strand.
GACGAAGCCCCAGATGCCTCCAGCCCCGGTGAACCAGGCAGCCCCGATGCCGCCAGTCCCGGTGAACCAGGCAGCTCCGATGCTGCCAGCCGCGGTGAACCAGGCAGCCCCAACACCTCCAGCCCCGATGCCTCCAGCCCCGGTGAACCAGGCAGCCCTTATGCCGCCAGCCCCGGTGAACCAGGCAGCCCTGATGCCGCCAGTCCCGGTGAACCAAGCAGCTCCGCTGCCGACCCGGACCCCGTAGTCTCCGCTGCTGACCCGTACCCGGCAGTCTCTAGTGCCGACCCGGACCCTGCAGCCTCCGCTGCTGACCCGGCCCCGGCAGTCTCTACTGCCGACCCGGACCCCGCAGCCTCCGCTGCCGACCCGGACCTCGCAGCCTCCGCTCCAGGTGCCCCTGTCCTGAGCGCCCCTGTCCTGAGCACCCCTGGCGCCCCTGTCCAGAGCGCTTCTGTCCCAGGTGCCCCTGTCCTCGTCCCAGGCGCCTGTGTCCCTGCCCCTGTTCCAGGCGTTCCTGCCCCAGGCGCTCCTGGTCCTGTCCCAGGTGCCCCTGTCTCCAGTGTCCTAGGTGCCACAGCCCCGGTTCCTGGTGCTGCCAGCCCCAGTGAACCAGGCAGTCCAGGTACTGCGACTGCCCCAGCCACTGGTCATGCAACTCCAGCCGTCGCTGACCCGGCAACCCCAGCCACAGCTGGTGCTGCAACCCCAACCTCATCCTCTGACTGCGTCTTTGCGAGCCTGGCCAGGGGGGTGCTTCTTGGTCTCCTTGGTTCCAACAAGGCTTCCGGTCGCCTGCCAGACCATTCGCCTCATGCTGGTCGTCCACCCGACCAGCCGCCAAAGACTCTGCCCCTGCTTGGCCGCCCGCCCGGCCGCCCACCAGACACTCTGTCCCTGCTTGGCCGCTCGCACGGCCGCCCACCAGACACTCGGTCCTGGTTCGGCCGTCCACCCGGCCGGCCACCTGACCCTTGGTTCCTGCCCTCCGGCCTTGTCCTTAACCCCCTCCACCCACCCTTTATGGACTTTTGGAGTTTTCTTTGGGCCGTCTGGAAGCCGACCCTTAGAGGGGGGGTTCTGTCACGACTTCGGGGCAACCATTTGGCACATTGGCGGCCTCTGGTGGCCAAAGGACATCATGGACTTATTTGTGTCCACATGTGCCTTTGTTGTCTTTGTGTGCCCTCACCTGTTCCCCATTGTGATTTGTGTTCTCACCTGTTCCCCATTGTGTGCTCTCACCTGTCTTGTGTTTTTTGTGATTGTCACTTCTCTCTATTAGCCAGGGTATAAATACCTGGCTAATCTCTGTGGCCCTTATCAGGTCGTTAGTGTTTTCCTTGCTATGCCTAGCGCGAGTTTAAGGTTTGTTCACTGTGCAGTTCTCGTACTGCTGTTTGTTGCGTTGCTCTCAAGCATCGCCTCTCGCTGCTAGGGCGTAGTTCCACTCATAGCTACACTTTTGGTAGCTGCTTTAGTTTATGGCCTTTTGCCCTCGTTTCGTATCTTCTGTGTTTTTGGATTTTCCACTGCTTTCCTGTGTTTTGGATTACCACTGTTTTGCAATAAACCATCCTTTTCAACATCCTGCAACTGGGTCCTCTCATTAGCACACTGGGCTAAGCGCTGGTTCCCCACATCCAGCATCTCGGGTTCAATCCCCGAGAAAAGCATCCCTCAGGTCTAGCGTAAGCAATGTAACATCGCCCTCCAGAATTTCTGCCGTGTGCCTGACGTCGCTCTCCAGGATTTCTGCCGTGATTGGTGAAATGTTTTCGACTGTGCGAACGTGATTGGCTCCAATTGTTTTAGAATCTGCGGACGTGATTGACTGAAGCTGAAACATTTAGCTGGCCTTGCAGTCGGCAGCTGGCGCTCAAGCTGGCGGCCATAAGGCCATTTAAGAGGGGGGGGGAGAAAAAAGAGGGGGAAGAAGGAAAAAGGGAGAAAAGAGAGGAGAAAGAGAGAAGAAAAGAAGAAAGGAGAAAGAAGGAAGAAAATTAGGGTGTTTCCGCATCCATATCTATCTGAGAAATGCATTTCTAACTGCTTAAATACACATATGAAATTTCTGAATGTTTTAAATTATTTGGACATGCCACAGACGGGATACGAACCAACGACTCTAGGTTTCGTTCTATTCGCATCCGCTCCGCAGACGGGATACGTACCTAGAACTTTGGGGATTCTAAGTTTCGTTTTATTCACATCCTCTCCGCGGATATTTATATCAAATTAAGAGTCAAATTAAGAATTCTATAAGTGCATTTCCCCTAACTTACATAACACATAAAATTAGTATAATTGACACAATAGGATACAAATCAGCAACATAAAATAATACAAATAACAATGACATAACTCAACACCCCCACTATATATATATATATATATGTCTCATACACATATATTCGTGTTCTGTATGTGTAATAATTATGTATTTCTTCTCCCACATACCTGTACCTGAAGGACCAGAATGTCCACTGCCAAGGGATCATCGCATGCAGATCTTTCCATCATTTTCAGTGTTTTTATAATTTGTATTGACTTGTTAATAACATGCAATGTTACTTTTATTAATGTTGTCATTGGCATCATCCCCATTTATTATTTTCAACATCATCATTATTATCATTACTGTTATTATTGTTATCAGTTTGCTGTTTTAACACAGATTGTCATTAAAAACACCCCCTTGTACAGCAACACAGGTCACAGACAACACTCAGAATCAGAAATGGTTATACAAATGTTTATTTGCCACAAGCAGACTGGATACAGGACTGTAGGCACAGATTCACTGTACATAGAACCCCACTAGGCGATAGGCATAAAGCCAACTAATGGCCAACCATGTCTAACATGAAAACCCCCACACAATGTCCACACAAAAGCAAGATACATGCCTTCCCCCCAAAAGGTATTATCAGTTTGCAATACTTAAACCACGCCCCACATATAGAATCCACAGAAAAAAAAACACTGCAATAGATCAACCCACACCAAAGAGGAGTCATCCCAATCCAGTATACAATCCAGACAGCAAGTCGCTACCGGCCAGTGTGGCAGGGACCCGCTTTGTCACTTTCAAGCGTGGAGACGGTTCTGCGCTGGTCCATCCACCAGGAACGCTCCCAAGTAGCACTCCGATGACGCGCAGCTCTCCCCCACGAGGAATTTCCAACTACAGAGGGACACAATACAAACAAACAAACACTTAGAGCAGCCCAAACGCCATTAAGTTGGGAGATCCAGTGACAAACTAAATGACCAGTGTGGTGGAAGAAAGAACCTCCCTTTTGCCTGGTAGCTGGAGAGTGTTGAGCAGTGTGTGAGTGTGTGTGCATGTGTTCTACCGGCATCTCTGTCTTTTAGGCCTTCTCTGTGTAGAGAGTTGAGGTGTGCGAGCGTGCGTGCGTGCGTCTGTGTGTCCGTTCCTGCTTGTGCCTGCCTACGTCTGTGTGGCGTGCGTGCGTGCGTGCGTGCCTGCCTGCCTGCCTGCCTGCCTGCCTGCCTGCCTGCCTGCCTGCCTGCCTGCGTCTGCGCGGCGTGCGTGCCTGTCTGTCTGTGCAGCGTGCCTGCCTGTGTGTCTGTGCGTGCCCGCTTGTGTGTGTCTGTGCGTCCTGGCCTGGGTATGTGCGTGTGTCTGTGCGTGCGTGTGTCTGTGCGTGCCCGCTTGTGTGTGTGTGCGTCCTGGCCTGGGTATGTGCGTGTGTCTGTGCGTGCCCGCTTGTGTGTGTCTGTGCGTCCTGGCCTGGGTATGTGCGTGTGTCTGTGCGTGCGTGTTATACCTGCATTTATGTCTTGTAGGCCTTCTCTGTCTAGAGTCTGAAGCACTTCCCCGGCCAGACTCTGGCTCTCCCTGCCTTCTGCTGGGCTGGTGCTTTTCTGATGACCGTCACCAGCAACGACTCCACCCCGATACGGGGGTTTGACACCTGTAGAGACACAGACACGCACGCACAGACACGCACGCACAGACACACGCACGCACACATTCAATTAGTTCCCTTGATATGAACTAAAGAGGCAGGCAGCAACAGCAACTCCAAATAAACTGGGTAGGTGTGTTACCTTCCTGCCAATGGTAATCAACTCTGTGTCTGCCATCACCTTGTGTGACTTTAAAGATGTTGCCTTTGGTGACATATGCATACACATTGTTTTTAATGCATGACAATAACATAAATGCAAGTACATGAAGAGCAGAGCATCTTCCTTGTTATATTAATAACCCTATGAAAAACACAGTGGTGGCAAAAGCCACATAGTGTTTGAAACACAGCTCATTTATTAACCACACTACATATAACTAACAGATAACATTAGCAAAGGCTTTGCTGATGAGAACGAGTGAAATTCCATGACATCAACAGTGAGAGTAGCTACCTAAACATGTGTAAAAGAGACTGTATTCATATGACTACCTCCTGATATATTCGTTTATACATCTGAATTTAAACGATCGATAGAAAATACTGATTCACAGTCCAAACATTCTCATTCATTCATAGCCCTCGTAAAAGCCCCCTTAATATAGCGAACTTCCAGTCAGATAAGGTAGTGTTTGTAACGTAGCTAGATGGCTAAATACATCGATACGACAACATAAAACAACGGGTGAAATGAATCATAACCTAAGTTATATCATACAGCACTAACAGATAACATTAGCAATGGAAACGCTGATGAGAACTAGCGGAATTCCAGTCAGCTAACAGAGTGTTTCTAGCGAAATTCCAGTCAGATAACAGAGAGTGTTTGTAAGGTTGAAAGCTAGCTAAACACAAAAGGTGAAATTAGTTCAGTATCTAACAGCAGTGTATTACATGTGTAAATACTCACCATGTCCATAATCTGCCTCGGTTGATTCCTTAAGCATCCGGCTAGCTTCACTCTTTGAATTACCCGCCTGTCACGACTTCGGGGCAACCATTTGGCACATTGGCGGCCTCTGGTGGCCAAAGGACATCATGGACTTATTTGTGTCCACATGTGCCTTTGTTGTCTTTGTGTGCCCTCACCTGTTCCCCATTGTGATTTGTGTTCTCACCTGTTCCCCATTGTGTGCTCTCACCTGTCTTGTGTTTTTTGTGATTGTCACTTCTCTCTATTAGCCAGGGTATAAATACCTGGCTAATCTCTGTGGCCCTTATCAGGTCGTTAGTGTTTTCCTTGCTATGCCTAGCGCGAGTTTAAGGTTTGTTCACTGTGCAGTTCTCGTACTGCTGTTTGTTGCGTTGCTCTCAAGCATCGCCTCTCGCTGCTAGGGCGTAGTTCCACTCATAGCTACACTTTTGGTAGCTGCTTTAGTTTATGGCCTTTTGCCCTCGTTTCGTATCTTCTGTGTTTTTGGATTTTCCACTGCTTTCCTGTGTTTTGGATTACCACTGTTTTGCAATAAACCATCCTTTTCAACATCCTGCAACTGGGTCCTCTCATTAGCACACTGGGCTAAGCGCTGGTTCCCCACATCCAGCATCTCGGGTTCAATCCCCGAGAAAAGCCTGACAGAACGACCTGATCAACATGGACCCAGCAGGTAGTGCCCAACAGGGATGCAAGAAGTTGGCGCAGACGTTGAAGAAGCTGCTTCAGCGCGAGCAGGTCTTGCTGCAGCTGCAGAAGGATCTCGACCGCCAGCAGGAGGATCTAGCTCGTCGCCAGCAACAACTGAACCGTCGGCAACAACTGGACCAACCTCCCCCGTGGTTCCCACTCTACGATGGCAATCCGGGTGGCTGCAGAGGTTTTCTCCTCAAATTCGATCTGGAGTGCAGCCGCCGGCCCATCACCCTCTCCTCCGACCGGTCGAGGATTGCCTACATGATAATCTTGCTTTCAGGCAAGGCCTTGGCATTGGCAACCGCTTTGTGGGAGAAGCAAGGTCCCGAGTGCTCCAGCCTCAGGGCTTTTCAGACGGTGCTGTTGTGGGTCTACGACCGGGTTAGCATGGACAGCTTCGAGGCCGCCATTGCCTCTGCTCTGAAGAGAGATGCGGCCCGTAACCCTGCTCTCCCAGTGACGGCAGCTGCCGTTCCTGAAGCCGCGCTTCCAGAGGCACCCAGCCTGGATGCAGCAGTCCTGGACGCTCCCAGTCCGAGTGAACCTGGCAGCCCAGAGGCTGCCAGCTCGGATGCCCCCAGTCTCAGTGCACCAGGCAGCCCGGAGGTCGCCAGTCAGGATGCCGCAGTCTTAGATGCTGCCAGCCCGGAGGCCGCCAGCCCAGATGCTGCCAGCCTGAGTGAGCCAGGTAGTCTGGAGGCCGACAGCCCGGATGAGCCAGGCAGCCTTGAGGCCGACAGCCCGAATGCTGCCAGCCCAAGTGAACCAGGCAGCCCGGATGCCGAAGCCCCAGATGCCGCCAGCCCGAGTGAGCCAAGCAGTCTGGAGGCCGACAGTCCGGATGAGCCAGATGCCGAAGCCCCAGATACCGCCAGCCCGAGTGAGCCAGGTAGTCTGGAGGCCGACAGCCCGGATGAGCCAGGCAGCCTTGAGGCCGACAGCCTGAATGCGGCCAGCCCAAGTGAACCAGGCAGCCCGGATGCCGAAGCCCCAGATGCCGCCAGCCCGAGTGAGCCAAGCAGTCTGGAGGCCGACAGTCCGGATGAGCCAGATGCCGAAGCCCCAGATACCGCCAGCCCGAGTGAGCCAGGTAGTCTGGAGGCCGACAGGCCGGATGAGCCAGGCAGCCTTGAGGCCGACAGCCCGAATGCTGCCAGCCCAAGTGTACCAGGCAGCCCGGATGCCGACGCCCCAGATGCCGCCAGCCCGAGTGAGCCAGGTAGTCTGGAGGCCCACAGCCCGGATGACGAAGCCCCAGATGCCTCCAGCCCCGGTGAACCAGGCAGCCCCGATGCCGCCAGTCCCGGTGAACCAGGCAGCTCCGATGCTGCCAGCCGCGGTGAACCAGGCAGCCCCAACACCTCCAGCCCCGATGCCTCCAGCCCCGGTGAACCAGGCAGCCCTTATGCCGCCAGCCCCGGTGAACCAGGCAGCCCTGATGCCGCCAGTCCCGGTGAACCAAGCAGCTCCGCTGCCGACCCGGACCCCGTAGTCTCCGCTGCTGACCCGTACCCGGCAGTCTCTAGTGCCGACCCGGACCCTGCAGCCTCCGCTGCTGACCCGGCCCCGGCAGTCTCTACTGCCGACCCGGACCCCGCAGCCTCCGCTGCCGACCCGGACCTCGCAGCCTCCGCTCCAGGTGCCCCTGTCCTGAGCGCCCCTGTCCTGAGCACCCCTGGCGCCCCTGTCCAGAGCGCTTCTGTCCCAGGTGCCCCTGTCCTCGTCCCAGGCGCCTGTGTCCCTGCCCCTGTTCCAGGCGTTCCTGCCCCAGGCGCTCCTGGTCCTGTCCCAGGTGCCCCTGTCTCCAGTGTCCTAGGTGCCACAGCCCCGGTTCCTGGTGCTGCCAGCCCCAGTGAACCAGGCAGTCCAGGTACTGCGACTGCCCCAGCCACTGGTCATGCAACTCCAGCCGTCGCTGACCCGGCAACCCCAGCCACAGCTGGTGCTGCAACCCCAACCTCATCCTCTGACTGCGTCTTTGCGAGCCTGGCCAGGGGGGTGCTTCTTGGTCTCCTTGGTTCCAACAAGGCTTCCGGTCGCCTGCCAGACCATTCGCCTCATGCTGGTCGTCCACCCGACCAGCCGCCAAAGACTCTGCCCCTGCTTGGCCGCCCGCCCGGCCGCCCACCAGACACTCTGTCCCTGCTTGGCCGCTCGCACGGCCGCCCACCAGACACTCGGTCCTGGTTCGGCTGTCCACCCGGCCGGCCACCTGACCCTTGGTTCCTGCCCTCCGGCCTTGTCCTTAACCCCCTCCACCCACCCTTTATGGACTTTTGGAGTTTTCTTTGGGCCGTCTGGAAGCCGACCCTTAGAGGGGGGGTTCTGTCACGACTTCGGGGCAACCATTTGGCACATTGGCGGCCTCTGGTGGCCAAAGGACATCATGGACTTATTTGTGTCCACATGTGCCTTTGTTGTCTTTGTGTGCCCTCACCTGTTCCCCATTGTGATTTGTGTTCTCACCTGTTCCCCATTGTGTGCTCTCACCTGTCTTGTGTTTTTTGTGATTGTCACTTCTCTCTATTAGCCAGGGTATAAATACCTGGCTAATCTCTGTGGCCCTTATCAGGTCGTTAGTGTTTTCCTTGCTATGCCTAGCGCGAGTTTAAGGTTTGTTCACTGTGCAGTTCTCGTACTGCTGTTTGTTGCGTTGCTCTCAAGCATCGCCTCTCGCTGCTAGGGCGTAGTTCCACTCATAGCTACACTTTTGGTAGCTGCTTTAGTTTATGGCCTTTTGCCCTCGTTTCGTATCTTCTGTGTTTTTGGATTTTCCACTGCTTTCCTGTGTTTTGGATTACCACTGTTTTGCAATAAACCATCCTTTTCAACATCCTGCAACTGGGTCCTCTCATTAGCACACTGGGCTAAGCGCTGGTTCCCCACATCCAGCATCTCGGGTTCAATCCCCGAGAAAAGCCTGACACCGCCCCCTCAGGTCTAGCGTAAGCAATGTAACATCGCCCTCCAGAATTTCTGCCGTGTGCCTGACGTCGCTCTCCAGGATTTCTGCCGTGATTGGTGAAATGTTTTCGACTGTGCGAACGTGATTGGCTCCAATTGTTTTAGAATCTGCGGACGTGATTGACTGAAGCTGAAACATTTAGCTGGCCTTGCAGTCGGCAGCTGGCGCTCTAATCCATTGTGCTCTGCACGCGTGGGTTCGAATTCCGTCCTCGTCGTGAAGGGCCCTCAAGGGCTTGTGTTGTCTTTCTCAAATGAGCATAGTAGGTGAGGCCATTTTAGGGACTACATCACCAGTGTCCAGCTCCATACCTTCCCTTTCTGGATGATAGGCTGTATTTCCATCTGGCTCTATAACGCATCATCTATGTGACGAGGTGGCCGAGTGGTTAAGGCGATGGACTGCTAATCCATTATGCTCTGCACGCGTGAGTTCGAATCCCATCCTCGTCGTGAAGGGCCCTCAAGGGCTTGTGTTGTCTTTCTCAAACGAGCATAGTAGATGAGGCCATTTTAGGGACTACATCACCAGTGTCCAGTGTCTTTCTGAAACGAGCATAGTAGGAGAGGCCATTTTAGGGACTACATCACCAGTGTCCTGCTCCATACCTTCCCTTTCTCGATGAGTGGCTGTATTTCCATCTGGCTCTATAGCGCATCCTCTATGTGACGAGGTGGCCGAGTGGTTAAGGCGATTGTTAAGAAATGCATAAGCAAACGAAGAGGAGCTGAGCTACAGGCATTGAGCTCAGCTTTTAACTGCTCTTGTTTCCGTCTTCTTATCACGGACTTCTCCTTATAAGGTCATAATATATTAATTCCATCATACAATGTACTTTTGCCTTGTCATGGTTTTTAACAAAAGTGTGATTCATCTATAGGCCGGCTGTGGCCTCCTCCTCGCGGGCCCTCAAAGGGTACACATCCTGTGTTTAACCCACTTCACAGTTTCAACTGGACATTCACAGCTTACATCAGCATTGTTTCCTCACAAGCATTTGCACTAAAAAATGTTCTTATACAATAAGCACATTTCACTCTTGATCATAGCAATCAGCAGCAGATATAGATTTGTTAAACATCACTCAAGCAATTACACACACTATCATATGATTATAAGGCATGATTCAGACATTCTGCAATCATTTTAAAAGGCATATATTGGTTTAGATGATTATAAAGCATAGCTCCAGCAATTTCATAAAAGCATACGTTTTTCATATGATTAATACATATTTCAAACAATCTCAGCAAAGCGTACATTTGTTAAGTGAGTATCAATATGAGATATGAGTGTGAATGTGAGTTTGAGAATGGATATGAATGTGAGCCTAACACGCGTACGGATCCATGTCGTGGCTGTCAGGTTCATTCTTTCGTGAGTCGTTCATCACCCGCCTCTTGGACCTGCCAGTCACGAGCCCCAGTGGTACCAGTCCTTTCCACTAATCCCCCAGGGACTTCTCTGGACAAGGATTTTTCTGCAGTGCCTCTCTCTCCAACACAAAGTTCCATTTCACAGCAGTCACACATTCTCTGTCAGACCAATAATACTCATCCCATCCCGCCCATACAATGTCAGCAGCAGTGATAGGCACATGTTTATTTTTATTGACACATCTCCACCCCGCACCAGAAAAAATTCCCCACAAACAGTATGGATTTCCCCACGGACACCCAACAGTGTAATTCCCAACAAACTCCCCGTTTTGGCTTAATTGTGGAGGGGCAATATCTGCTCTCATCGCGAGTCCTCGTGTTTGTATACACGCACCATCGCAGGTCTTACATCAGTAAATTCTAGGTGGGCTCTTCCTTTCCAACCCTTGTCAAAACTGTAAATCAGGCTGGAACTTTTCAACATTGCTTCCACTTTGCTCTTATTCCAACGTGCATTCAGCCACGGTATCGAGTGCTCCCCACCCAGTCTAATGTAATGAATTCCCCTCCAATCTATCGGAATAGCCATCAACTCAAAACAAAGTTTTGATCTGATTTCCTGACCATTCCGAGCAGTCACTCCGAGAAATTGCTTTCTCGTCTCATTCACGGGTTCAGAGACCCCTTTCACACTGGCTATCATACTTCTCCCATGCGAGACGAAATTAAAATCAGCAGCATGTCTTTGAGGCAGTCGCTGCTTCCTTTTGTGTTGCTGTCTGCGTGAAATCCCGGCTATTGGGTCGAGTATGCCTCGACTAGTTTGCATAATCACAGATGGTGCTGGCGCAATAGTAGCCTCCCCGTCTACAACGCTAGGGTCCTGGGTTACCTCACCGGTCAGTGCGCCCGCCTCAACTGAGCTATGCGTTAAATCGCCTCAGCGGGCATCGTGGTCGCCTCGGGATTAGATGGGGCCCCATTTTTTCCCTCGACCGCTCCCGCCTCTGGCTGAGTAAGAGTCACTTGTATGCCCACTAGGGGTTCCACTAATTCTGGAAGGGGTGGTTCCCCTTCTTGCGTCTCATTTTGCATTTCTTTTTCTTGCATAAGCGTTCGTGGCTCAGTGGTAGAGCACCCGCCTGTCCCACAGGGGGCCCGTGTTTCACTTCCGGCCAACGCATCAAATGAAGCTGGGTTTTTCAATGTGGCTATTGTGGAGCTGAGGTTCAGTGGTTACATCTAGGGTGGATGATCCTTCATCACTTCCCTTTTCCACTGTTTTCTCTATCTCACCAGGCTTAAGCCCCCATTCCACCTCTTCAGTTATCACTTCCATCCGGGTTATGGTACCAACTTGTTCATTGTTAAAACTTCCCGATTCATCACCCGCACACCAACCCCGCTCTCGAGGACTAGAGCATCTTTATTTTCGGCCAGAAAATCATCTTTAATTTCATTAGATATAACTACCACAATTGGTTCTTCGTACAGTTTTCTAGGGTTTTTCTTTGTCTCCGTTCTCTCCGGAGTCAAAGCCTCCAACGAACTCTTGTCATTCAGGGGTTTCATCAAACCATCATTTTCCTTTGCTTTGTTTTTCTTTGCTTTGTTTTTCTTTGCTTTGCTTTGTTTTTTCACAAGTACTGGAAGCCCAGTGGTAGAACTCACATTTACTATTTGGGGGGTCCGGTTTCCACTCCCAGTCCACCCCCGGGTACAGTAGGCACCCGTTACATATGAGTTATTTGGTAATTTTCCTACGCCGGTTCCTATTACCGTGGTCACCTTGGGATTCAATGGTGTCACATCTTTTCCCTTGACCACTCCCACCTTTAGCTGATTAGGATTTATTTTCATGTCTTCCAATTCTTTCATTGTGACTTGAAAATTGGGTACAAATTCTCTCATTTGCTTTGCACATTGTGCATTGCTAAACGCCTCAAAATCATCTGGAACTTCCCATTCCTTATTCTCACACTCGAGGACCAAAGCCTCCACATCATCACATAGATGTGTCGAACCCTGATTCCCCGTTACCCGTGGTCACCATGGTAGGCGCCGAAAGTACCATCGAAAGTTGATAGGGCAGACATTCGAAAGACACGTCGCCGCCGCCGAGGGCGCGCGATCGGCCCGAGGTTATCTAGAGTCACCAAAGCGGACCGGGGACACGAGGCCCCCGGATGGG
>NW_024880130.1:5000-7500 GCF_900700415.2 Clupea harengus
CATGTGCCCTGGAGGGTAAAGGTCATGTAAACACAGCTGGATGAGAGAGACCCTCTCCTGGTGTGAATCAGAGCAGAGCAGAGGTGAGAGGTGTACCCCTGAACCCCTCACACTCGTCTGGGCTGCTCTATCTCTCCTCTCCTCCTCTCTCCTCCTCTCTCCTGCCCCCTCTCCCCTTCCCTCTCTCCTCTCTCCTCTCCTCTCTTCTCTCCTCTCTCCTTCCCCCTCTCCTCTCCTTTCCTCTCTCTTTCGCCCTCTCCTCTCCTCTCTTGTCTCCTCTCTCCTTCCCCCTCTCCTTTCATCTCCTTTCCTCTCTCTTTCACCCTCTCCTCTCCTCGCTCCTCCCCCCTCTCCTTCCCCCTCTTCTCTCCTCCTCTCTCCTGCCCCTCTCCCCTTCCCTCCTCTCCTCCTCTCTTCTCTCTCTCTCCTTCCCTTCCTTCCCTCCTCTCCTTCTTCTCTTCACCCTCTCCTCTCCGCTCCTCTCTCCTGTCCCCCTCTCCTTCCCCTCTCCTCTCCTCTCCTCTCCTCCTCTCTCCTTCCCCCTCCCCTCCTCTCCTCCCCCTCCCCTCCCCTTCCCCCTCTCCTCTCCTCTCTTCTCTCCTCTCTCCTTCCCCCTCTCCTCTCCTCTCCTCCCCTCCTATCTTCAGGCCTCTCCCCCTGTTCTTGAGTCCCGCTGTGTCATGGCTGTTGGATGGGTTATCAGAGTCCTTTAAGAGAGAAGTGGCCCAGGCTCCGCACTGGTGAGTGACAGACCAGATCAGTGTATCACAACACTCAGAGCACCAGGTGGAGAACACTGCATTTGGAGCTTAGAACATAGGACACAGAGCTCAGAACATGGCACTGAGAGTTCAGAACCATCACACACCTCACAAACAAAGTGAGTGAAGAGCTAGAAAACCACACACAGCTAAGGCCAAAAACAGACCACACAGCCGAGCACAGCACAGCGCGTCTGATCCAAACACTCAAATAACACAACACACAGCTAAGGCCAAAAACAGACCACACAGCCGAGCACAGCACAGCGCGTCTGATCCAAACACTCAAATAACACAACACACAGCTAAGGCCAAAAACAGACCACACAGCCGAGCACAGCAGGGCGTCTGATCCAAACACTCAAATAAAACAACACACAGCTAAGGCCAAAAACAGACCACACAGCCGAGCACAGCACAGCGTCTGCTCCAATCACTCAAATAACACAACACACAGCTAAGACCAAAAACAGACCACACAGCCGAGCACAGCCCAGCGCGTCTGATCCAAACACTCAAATAACACAACACACAGCTAAGGCCAAAAACAGACCACACAGCCGAGCACAGCACAGCGTCTGATCCAAACACTCAAATAACACAACACACAGCTAAGGCCAAAAACAGACCACACGGCCGAGCACAGCACAGCGTCTGATCCAAACACACAAATAACACAACACACAGCTAAGGCCAAAAACAGACCACACAGCCGAGCACAGCACAGCGCGTCTGATCCAAACACACAAATTACACAACACACACAACGCATCCTTCACTGCACAAGCCGCACACACTCAAATAACACAACACACACAACACATCCTCCACTGCACAAGCCGCACACACTCTGCCTTTTGGCAGTGTATCCTGTGAACCTGACACTGACACACACAGAGTGCTTCAGACATGGAATGCCCTGGGCCGCGGTGGATACACACCTACCAGAAACACTCTCTCTCAGCCCAGCTCAGTCCATGGAGGAGCACACAGTATTAATAGAAGGTGTATAAGTCAGGAGGGGTCACCCTGGAGAAGTGTGTGTGTGTGTGTGTGTGTGTGTGTGTGTGTGTGTCTGTGTGTCTGTGTCTGAGAGAGAGAATGTGTGGGAAGACACATCCATCATCTCAGGTCTTCACCTGTGTCGATGGAGCTGGTATCAGCGTGGGATAATAACAGACTTCAGAGTCTTCCAGATCCTTCCGTGGGGCATTTGAGGGCATCCCATTGATTTGTTTATCAATCACCCCTATACTGCTCTATCAGTCGGCCATTGTAGTTGACAGGTTTGGCTCCCTGGTAGTTTCTGAAAAGATGGTTGTTTATTTGTCTGGAAATATGCTAGTCTATTTTTCTGACTTCAGGTAAATGGATTTCACTGATTGTAGTTGACTTAGTTTCGCTGGCATTTAACTAGTATATCTCTCTGGTGGTACACTAGTATACTTCTCTGGCATTTAACTAGTATATCTCTCTGGCATTTAACTAGTATATCTCTCTGGTAGTACACTAGTATACTACTCTGGCATTTAACTAGTATATCTCTCTGGTAGTACACTAGTATATCTCTCTGGCATTTAACTAGTATATCTCTCTGGTAGTACACTAGTATACTACTCTGCTAAGAGGTGAGTGTGTGTCTCTCTGTGAGAGTAGTGCAGTGTATGCCTCCGGTAGGGGTGAGTGTGTGTGTGTGTGTGTGTGTGTGTGTGTGTGTGTGTGTGTGTGTGTGTGTCTCT
>NW_024880131.1:0-32003 GCF_900700415.2 Clupea harengus
TCAGGAGGGTTTGTGGTTTTGGAGTGATGGGTCCAGGTTTGATTACACTAACTGGGCTCCTGGTCAGCCTGATAATGCTGGAGGAGAGCATTGTGTGGAAATGAATTTTCCAGGTACAGTCATCACTATTCAAATAATATTTCTGCTGCAATACAAATCTTGAATCCCTTGAAATGAATTCATAATTATATACACATCAAATCAAGTCATAATCATGGTATGGTAATTATGGTATCACCACCTTGTTCGTTCTCGTCAGCTCATAGTGTAGTAGACCATCAGTTTTGTATTGCATTACTGTTCCACAGTGCCAATTGCAGCCCAATGGAGATAGGAAGGACTTCAAAATGACATATTGTATTAAAATCAACCTTTTTTTTCTTAGAGCTCTGGAATGATGCCCCATGTAAGGGTCTGTTTCCATCCGTGTGTGCTGTCCAGCGTATGTGAAACTGGAGAAGCTAACAAGAAATCCTTCAATTTTAAGCTCAAAAGCAAAATCCCACTGCCCTAAACACAGAATGGGATGGTGGTAGTACAAGCTTCAAATAATCAAATAAGTAAATAAATTGCTTTGCATGCAGTATACAGGTGTGTGTATTCTGTGTTTGTGTACATGTGTCTTTCATTTTCATATCACCATCATGGGCGTTTCTAGA
Organism: Clupea harengus; assembly: GCF_900700415.2. Lineage (NCBI taxonomy): Eukaryota > Metazoa > Chordata > Actinopteri > Clupeiformes > Clupeidae > Clupea > Clupea harengus. The sequence continues at coordinate 660 of NW_024880131.1, forward strand.
CTCTTTTTAGGACTGGCTTCAACCCACCTGTCTTTCAACTCAGCCCCCCATAAAACTATCAAGCAAATTACTTCTCAAAACAAACAAAATAATTAATTCGCAATAGTAGCCCACACATTCCTATGAGGCGTTAACCCAAATAGGGAAAAAACGGAAAGTATGTTAACATTTACAGGTTGTGCACCACCTGTTGTCTTTTGTAAAAAAAATGTTGCCATTATTCCAGCAAACTAAACCTTAAAGCACAATTATATAAAATGTACTGCATTAAATCATGAAATGACAGAATGAGTCATCAGAGATTAAGAAAACATGCTAAACTGAAATACTGGCTTCTCCAACAATACAGCCAGTATATTCTCCTTTTCAAATTTCTGTTCTGGAGCGGAACGTCTGTTTGTGTTTTGGCCTGTGTGATTCCGCCCACTGCCCATTTCTCCAGTACCATTTCAACACCCCTGGTTGCCAGATAGGAACGTAAACACAACGTGCGACTACCATGGAAGTAAGCAAACTAACTGGACCAATAGATATAATGTTTGATTCTACCTTACCAAAAAAGACTTCTGCATCCTCCTAAAAAGGGTGCCTGAGCAGAGACGTAGTAAAATACGCTTCAATATTTGGTGATGCATTTGAAAGATGGAGACAGCTAAGAGCCCAGAAGGACTTTCAGACAGGTGCCAAGTTCATTTTCTCCTGAAGAGGTAAACATTTAGCTTCATCTAAGGGTAGCAAAACGTACTAGTTTATCACGGCTACTAGCAGGGATGGGCATTTTAAGTAATTTCAACATTTCAGTACTTGCATTCATACCCTGTGGTAGGTATGCAGCTGGGTTATCAGGCATGTGTGTATCATTGTGAAATATATGTTTAATTTAATTAAACACATTGGTTGTAGACCAAAATTTAAAGACATTTCCACTCCTAACGTGAACAGAAGATGGCAGTATTGCACTGTTGTGACTGGTGAGTAGGAACGCAGCGCAGCACCCTATTAAAAAAATCAACGATGTCATCGCGATTGGCAATTACAAATAAGGCCTGCAGACTGATCAAAATAGTTAGACGGTTGCACCTTTATATTCAATCACAAAAACATATTGATTGAAATAACCGTGAAATGTCACGCTCTTACTCACTGCTATACCATTGACCGTTCGCGTTGGTCCTAATAAACTTCAGATGTTTGAAATGTGTTTGAAGGAGATAATACTTTCCTACTTCGAGGATCATCCAGGTGCTTCCTACAATGCTTTACAGATAGCCAACGCAGTGGGACTGAAAACTATATCTTAGACGTAAGGTGTAACTGACGTAACTGACGACCGTTGTAACTGAGGACCTTGACCTTGAAATTTCATTCATACATACTACTGAAACGCTCTTACATTCACTATTGAAACGCTCTCACGGTCACTACTGAAATTACTTGTATGAATACATGTGAAACGCTTGCACATCCTCATGTAAGAGCATACATACACTTATTACTAAAAACTTATACATACACATTTGAAACATTATACAAATATATGTTAAACACTGCACATGTATCTAAACTTTTTTTCTATCTTTGTAATCACATGCAAGAGATTCAGTTATGAATGTAATAAGTGTTTAACAATATATATATATATATATATATATATATATATACTGCATTTTTCATGCATGCATGAGTGTTTCAGATAGATACGTATAAATGTATATCTTGTTTCAAAACCTGTTACATATGGCACTTTATCCACACCAGAACTGGGTACTAGGAGGTGGTCCTCTGTCCTTTACTCTGCCTTCAAATTTTGTGTATCAAATTGGCGCCACTTGACAGTACATTTGCTGACTGCTTTTTGTTGCCAGTCCACTCCTGTTTTCAACTAAAAATTGTGAGGGACAGAGGCGCATTTCCAGAGACAGAGGCCCATTTCCCATAAGTGAACTCTGTCAAAACAGCCGAGAAAAGGACAATATTTCAGTCAATGTACCTCTTCCCCTCTTAATTGTAACGAGGGTTAGTGTCTGCTTCCCTTATGAAAGTTAAATCTTTTGCAGACAGTGTTTGCAAGCCTAGGGTGTGTGTATATATAACATGTTTATATGTATATGAAGCACAAATATAACATCTTTAGCCTAGGCTAAGACTATGTAGGGCAATATTTCTTTAAAAGCCCTTTACAAATCTTTATTTTCTCATTTAGTGGACAGAAACTCTGAAGATGATACAGCTGCACACATGCCCTACACTAGAGTCACAGCATGGACAGACATGCACATGGCAGCAGACCTGATGTGGTGTGTGATGATTTGGGTATTTAGGAGAAAGGAAACTACAAATGGGCAAAATGACAAAATAACAGCTATGCAAAAGAACTGGCACCAGTGTACAGTGAGATCTTTTCAGCTATCCCACTAACTTATCCAGTGGAATAGTAAATCGTTCCCTAATATCCTGAAGCAGTGTCAGGATTGAAGAACCTTGCAGCAGAGCTCATACACCAACAAATGATTCAGAGGTCTGACAAAAGCAGAACTGAAGATTGCAAAATATTTTGCTTTCATAAGAGAAGGTGGTTGGTGGTTAGCTACTTCTTGGTACAACAGCTTGTCGTTCCAGTTAAGAGAGGAAGTGGTACATTGTCAAAATAGCACAGAAAGGGGGGCACTGTGGCACAAGCCGATAAGCTGCTGTCGTCCTCCCGATCATCTCCCCACGTCTTCTCTTCCTCGCTTACTGTCCACAACTCTCCCCTGTCCTGTCCAAATTAAGGCATAAAAGCCCAAAATAAATCTTTTAAAATTAAAAAATTAAAAACACAGAAAAGGACATTAGTTCAGTCAGAGTTCACTTAAGACAGATGCAAACTTACAATGAATATCTCATAACATAAAGAAATACATTTGTCTAAATCTAAAGCAAAATCTTTTGCAAACTTTTGTTCATTGTAAGTTTGCATCTGTCTTAAGTGAACTCTGACTGAACCATTGTCTTTTTCTGTGCTGTTGTGTGGACCACTTCCTCTCTTAACTGCAACAAAAAGCTGTTGTACTGAGAAGTATCTAACCACCAAGTGTCTACTTCCCTAATGAAAGCGAAATCTTTTGCAGACAGTTTTTGCAAGCCTACAATGTGTACGTGGCTGTGTGCATGCAGGGGTAGGTCATACATATCTTTAGTTCTGCGTTTTCCAGATCTCTGTACCGTTTCTCTTTATTTTTGGCCTTAATGGCCATAAAGTAAGCTGTTCAAAATGTCAGTTTGCTCAAACGAGCAGCAACTCTTTCTCCTACAGCAGTGGATAGTGAGCCTCACCATGACTGCCTGCAGATTCTCCACATAGTCTGCACACCTACGTAGAGCTGAGCTTTTAGACCAACCCATGCCTAATGTAGACATGGAATTGTTTGTTGATGGTTCTGCCTCTCGCTCTGCAGACACAAAGGCAAAGTGGGATTTGCAGTTGTAACGAAGCAAGACGTTTTAAATTGCCCTCACACTTCATTTCAGGATGCAGAACTTGTGGCCCTAACTGAAGTCTGAAAGCTGGCTTCTGTAAAACAGTGAACATTTATACTAATTTGAGGAATGCATTTTGTGTTGTGCACGATTTTGGCGCACTATGGAAACACAGATGGTTTCTCACCTCATCTGGCAAACCCATTTTGCATCACAAGCTTGTGAACGCACTGCTAGATACTATTCTCTTCCCTTTGTATATTTCTGTAAGACAATGTGAGGCTCACACTAAGAGCTCTGACCATGTTTCCACAGGATATGCTGCAGCAGATGTTGCTGCAAAGGCAGCTGCTGTGTCTGGTTTCACTTCCTCTGTACACTTTTTTAATGTTGTCTGTTTCCCCAGACCTCCATCCACTTGCTGAATTTTCAGTCCTACAGACCGTTTCCAGCCCTCAAGAGAGTGCAGTTTGTGCAAAATCAGGCGCTACATTCACAAACTCTGTGTGGATGGGTCCTGATGGTAAAGCATGATGGCCACACGCTCTCTTCCACTCTAATGCTAAAATACCTCATGGAAGGGATCACGTGTGCAAAGGGGGAAAAGGGGGAATGTGTAACTCATCATGGTATACGCATGGATTTTCAACATTTGCACAAGATTCTTGTCTGGTTTGTGAACCATATAAACCCAGGAATTGGGTCCTTATTAAGGACCACAAGTGCCACCACTGGAAACAAAAGAGATTCCAGCACCTGTTCCAGGTCCTGTTGACCACTGTGATGACTGTGAGGGTCACAGGGTAGGTGCATGATGGACTAAAATACCTGAAGGACTTAGGAATTTAGAAACATAAATTGAGACTTATTGTTTGTTTTAAATAAAATCTTTACAGTGTCCTGAAATAATTATGAACAATTGGTGCTATAAGAGAGCCAATTTGTTATAAACCCACCGGCAGAATGCGGCAGCTAAAGACTCTAATCCGGACTGAGATGCCATGGTAACACGTCTACAGAAATGGCAAAAAAGTGTTTGCTAGGCCTGTACAATTAATCTGTCCTGTTCTTAATTGAATTTAGAGGGTGCTAGAGATCACTTATGTTTCTTTAATGTTTTCTACAGAATATCCTGTGTTGGGGGGGGGGGGGGGGAGGTACTCTGTGTGCTGTGCTTAAAGACAAACTGGTCTCATCATTTTGTTTTTGTTCATTGTGGCTGCGCTTATTTATGAAGACGAAATAAGGCTCCTAGTCCTAAACTGTGATTTTCATCATAGATGAAGACATATGTTATAGTTGAACAGCAGTGGACTGGCAACAAAAAGCAGTCAGGGAAATTATGGTCAAATGGCCCCAATTTGATACACAAAATTTGAAGGCAGACTAAAGGACAGAAGACCACTGCCCAGTACGCAGTTCTGGTGTGGATAAAGTGCCATATGTTGTGCAACATCATATTACAATAGAATAGTTCAAACTGCTTTCAATGTTAATATAACATCATATGACATTGTTGTATTTAATGTGATAAAAACAGTGTAAGTATCAAGAATCCAAGTCATAAATACAACATTTTGTTTACTGTGTTTTAGCAGCAATTCAAGAAAGAATGGCATTTTCACCTTAAAACTGCTCTCTGGCACTGATTAAGGAAGGATGATTGATAGGTTTAGAAGAGGGGAGGCTGAGGAGAAATTGGACATCACCAAAGAAAACAAAACATCACAATGTATCAAATGAGACAGACATCTATAAACAGATGGGACTAATAGGACTCTCTGGTTAAGCACTGACTGCTATTACTAGAAGGTGCAGATTCTGGTGAAAGGTTGTTGATATTTGAGATCATCAGCCAATCACATTGCACCCCTCTCTTCCGTGCTACTGAAGCAATGTGTTGATTGGCTGGAATAGGTTATGGCTTGGTCTGTGACACTGGAGTATTCTAGCATACACACTGAACGGACAACTAAAGAAATGTGACAAGAGTTTCAATGGATTATACGAAAGGTGCAAGCGATTATATTCAGAGACGATACCTTTTCTTTCAAATGAATATAACATGTTTAGCCTAGGCTTAGACTACGAAGGCCTACATTTCTTAAATGGCACCTTACAAATCTTGATTTTCTCATTCAGTGGACAGAATCTCTGAAGACGATACAGCTGCATGGCTCAGAATAATATCCTTCATCTGTTGAATATGAAACAATATCTGATAATTGTGGTGGAAATTTAAAAATGATTTAATCGGTGAGAGGAAACATGAAGATCGGATGAAACAGTCTAGTCTTTGTGTTTTTTATTCAGAAGAGAATCAGTGTGAAGAATCTTGGTCGAGGCCAGAGCTCATACACCAATAATGGTTCAGAGGTCTTATAAAAGCAGAACTAAAGTTAGATATATTTATGACCTACCCATGCGTGCACACAGGCACATTCTAGGCTTGCAAAAACTGTCTGCAAAAGATGTAGCTTTCATAACGGAAACAGACACTTGGTCTGTATAACAGCTTGTCGTTGCAATAACGAAAGGTAGAGGTACATTGTCAAACAGCACAGAAAAGGACAATAGTTCAGTCAGAGTTCACTAAAGACAGATGAAGACTTACAATGAAACTCTCTAGTCTTGGGCACTTTAGCAGTTTAGTTGTCACAAAACATTATTTTATTCACAAACAGTTATTTTCTATCCTTATTAGCATTAGTGTGTCATTACGGAATATCATATTTTTTGAAAATAGTGAAGTATTCCAGTGAGAGATTTATATGCTTATGAAGAAAGTAAGTAACAAATTAATGAACTGTTTTTTATTATGTGGTATAACATATCGATAACATTAACGATAACGATAATATTTGGTTACAACCTGTGAAAACAGTGAGGTCACCTTTAGCTCAGAGACGTGTTGATCTGGGAGGTGTGAAGAATAAAGTGTTCTGAAATCAGTCAGTGAGGATGAGGGTTTCTAGTTGCTGACGGTGCACTATGGTTCATTTTGAGAGCCTGCTTCGGTGGAACAACAACGTCTCTATCTAAGAGCGAGCCTTAACGGCAGCAATCTGCCTAGATTTTATTTTTCATTTTCAGTGAGTTTTTTTGTTCTTTATTTTGCCTTTCCATTGTTATTTTTGTATCCAGTTTGAATATACAAAGTAAAGTACATCAAGCTAAATTATACTTTCTTTCTTGTTTGACTTTTCTCTCCGAAGCTCTTTGAAAGTTGGGTAAGAAACTTTGTATTTTCTAAGTTACTAATTTAGACATAGGATGTAGACATTTCAGTAATGTATCAACAGTAAACTGTCGGCTTTCTACTGGATTGACTTCTAAAGCAACTTGTGCCTTTAAATAAACTTTGGGGCCAAATGCATCTGTGTGCAAGTTATTCGACAGAGCCGATTTGCAGCTTCTGTGTCCACCCAGTGATTATTTTAGAAACATTTAAGGTGAATTAATACTGTTTGGGACAGCAGTCATAACGAGTTTTTTTGCTCTAAATTTGGTTTGGTGTTCAGCTTGAATCTGCCGAGGGGTGTTCCACGATCTGAAACGTTGGCAGTTTAGGTTAGTGAATTGGGTTGAGTGGTATTGGATGGTTATATAAGGACTAGGTCTGTCAATCGATTAAAAAAAATTAACTAACTAATCGCACATTTTAAAATTAATTAATCGCGATTAATCGCGATTAAAAGTTTGTTTTTCTTCTTAAGACTAAATCTTATAAATAAACAAGTAATCACTTCAGACAGCGTGTATTTTAGAAACTGTTGTTTAATTGTATTTTTTTTAAACACAATGGTGCCCCTCGACAGTAAATCGCAAGAATTTCCCCTGAAGCAATTCAAGTCACCTCAATCAGCCCACTGTCCTCAACTATGTAGATGGGCCGACAGTCACCGGCAACCCAAATGGTAACCTTTTCACGGACTGGTCTAGTTATTTTCCTAGAGAAGTCATGGAGTGTGGGTTGGCGATCATCTAACCTGGGACTGCTTTCTGTCGGGTGCTTTGCATTAAGGTGATAACTTCAAGACGAGCTGCTTCTGTGATAGCTAAATTCAGCTTGACAAATGCTACATACAACTTTAGTTTTGTCGATTGTTCCGTCATTTTGGCTTTTAAACAGAGACTTTCCGCCCAACAATCCCTCAGCTCTCTCCATCTTCAACTACCGCAGTGGTTCTCAAACTTTTTCTGTCATTCCCCACTTTGAACAAGGGGGGCTATTCAAGCCCCACCTGTCCCTCATCGCTCCCATAAAATGGTAGGCCGAGCCCCCTACTTACGGGTTACATTGCCCGGGGGGACACAGGTTCAAGTCTGGCCTGATGTAATTTCCCAATCCTCTCCCCACCTCTTCTCGGCCTCACTTCCTGTCATAACTTCATGTCCTATCCAAATAAAGGCATTCAAAAAAAAAAAAAAAAACTGATTTTGCGTTAATTGCCGTTAAAATATTTTATCGCGTTAATTGCGGCCGCATTAATCGCATAGATTAACGCGTTAACGCTGACAGCCCTAATAAGGACGTTTTATTTTAAAAGCAATACACGGCGGGCATGATATTTAGGTCTTTAATACATTTGTGTAGCTGAGACTTGATTAAGTCAGACTATAACATTTATCTTAAAATTGTATAGTAAGTTTGAAGAGAATTTATCGCAACCATTAACCACGCAGGATCCAGCCTAGGGACAGTTCACTCTCTCGTATAAAAAGTGTATTCTTGGGAGTGAATACAAAGTGAATCTTTGTTTCACTCTTTGAGTATATGTTGACAGAAGTCAGACAGATATTGGAAATGCAGACCACATGAGATTGCAGGTTCTAAGGAAAGATTAGAAGGGTGAAAGGGTTTTAATTATATTCATTTTCTAGAGGTTTAAATTGCTCGGGTCAAATTGACCCCAAGGATAAAAGATGTAATACATTTGAAGGTAACAGGAGGGTTTAAGAAAAAAATTGAAAGGAAGTCATTCATTACAACACTCACAAAAGTGTGTTATTTTTTTTTAACTTCCACTGTTCTCATGTTCCTCACAGAGCTGATATTTATTGCTGGCCCATATTGATAGTCTACTTCAAGTCCCACAGTGCATTTTAGAGGCATGGGGATCTACTTTGAGGGAGAATTAATAGTTTACTTCATTTAATAACAATTCCCTATGATGACAATGTTTTAGTGACCTGAGAAGACCATCACATTTAGAATGAGGGAGTAAGACTGTGGAAGTGGTGAAGGGTGGGGGGATTCCACCACTCCTAAGGCTACACCCCACATGCTTTTTCAGAAACACCCATCAACACACTGACAAAAGCACTGCTGAATATTCAGACAGTTAGAATCACAACCCCAATTTTACACTGATACTTCATTCACAGGTGTGTCCAGACATAACTTCTGTACTGAAGACAACTTTCCCTGACTACTATCAGCATTAGTTTGGACAAAAGCTGAAAACTGACCGCGTAAGTTTAAATCACACTTTCAAACCACACTTTTATTGATTTTGATTTTGCAAATCAAGTTTAGAATGATGTATAATCATTAACTGAATTAACCCAAACTTCTGTAACATGGACAACACTTGTGTATGTAAATAGTCAGTTTGAATATAATCATTCATTTTGTAGCTGGATAGACAATTCCAAACAGAATGCAAAATAGGAAAAGAGTTGCAACTTATTTTTCAGATTCTTTATAGAGACAATCAGCGAAACAGTCATTTCTATTCACATGGCGACCTGAGAAGTCACATGACAGATTTAGTGATAGACATTTGTGGCCACTAGCGAATGTCACTGGTCAGATACAGATTCTACTTCACCTAAGAGTCCTCCTAAACGGGGTTCATTCCCAATTTGATTACTTTGTGGATTACTGAGCAGGGCCCCGTTCCTCGTACCTGGCTAACTGAGTTAGCCGGATTGTTTTCAGGATAAGATTTCATAAATCAGACTTTTCGGTTCCACAAAGCGAGTTTGGCAAAATCACCATAGGAACACATCCATAAACTTGAACCTGCTCCAGCGCAGGCTAACTTAAGTTAGCTGGATAAGCGTGCCACTCCCCCGGGAAAAAATGGCAGCTCCCTTCCTCAGAGATCCCATTGACTAAGGAGCGATATTAGTTATATTAGCGTTTTATAGGGAGAGAGTTCTTCGAGATCGCCAAGATCCGTTATCACATCATGATGACTTCTCGATCCATACATTGCGAACACCACAGGCCGCAGCCGAGCATTCACTGTCTCACAGACTGTATGTATAGCCTTGCGCTCTTTTTGCGAGTGGTTTTATACAGTGTCGGCGATGCAGATAACATTGACGCTGCATGCTGTGCTTGTTTGTAAAGAGCATTTGGCCCTTAAGAAACTTATGGATGTGTTCATTACATTCCCTCTTTATGTTTGCTAAAATATGAAGGATATGACACTGACAAGCTCTTCAATACATTACCATGGCACATATTGTATTGACTCACCATTCTGAATAATGTTTTGGTGCTTAGTTTTTACTTGCTCCTATGTCCTCTTATTTGCTGGATTGCAACTTCATGGGGGTTGAAAGCACTCATAATTATATGACAGTGTTATGAGTACACCATAGCACATCATTATTGTAGAAAATGATTAAGGTGGACTCTTGGTAAGAATAAAGAGAGTCACACACTATTTCTTTTCACTGCTTCAATTGATTGAATTTCTGATTATGAATAATACATACATACATACTGATCCGTCCATACACAGATTCACACACACATATTCAAACTCCTGCTTCTATATGGTCATCTACACATACATGTATATACACATATATAGTACATGATACATAAGCACATACAGTACATATATCCTCATAAGTATATATTCATTCGTATCAATTAGATACTCTTTGGGCTTGTTTTTATCTACTTATTCTGAGTTGAGATAATTATTTTCGCAAACAATAGCTCATTATAGATGCATTCCATTAAGCCTACTGCCAGCAGGCAAATTTAAAGAAATATAATCTGATTGATTGGGGTGATGAGGCACGTAAAATTAGCCTATACATTTTCCCAACAATTACTCATATAACTTGTCTGCGATATTTTGCCATGCTTCTTGTCTAGCCCTCGCAGCGGTGGCGGTGTAAGATTTTGCCATGATTATGGTATTGAATTCCTCATATGCATTCATGATAATATCCTGCTCGTCAGCGGAGAAAAAAGAGGCTCTTTCTTTGAGTTTATTTGCCATTGTACTGTTAGAAAATCATGTTTTCGGTGATCGATGCTTCCCCCTTTTGAAGTAGGACGGGCATGCGCAATTATCCTGATAACTGAAGTCTGGTTCTAATTAACAAGATTGTTTGAGCGCGGATAAGCCTTTGAGAAACTGAGATAGTCTGACTTCAATCATCAGGTTAATTTAAGCTGGCTAATAGGACATTTCATCGACTTAGTTGAACCACGTACAAGGAACGGGACCCTGGTGTATTGCCAGTGGATTAGCACACTTGGTGATCTCACTGTCGAATACTTGCCATCTCAACTTAAGACTTTTGAACTCAACACTGTGCATGTAGATTTTTTGCCCATTTGAGACACCCTCTGGATTTCTCTCACCCATTGTGAGGTCACCCAGACCTTTTGTCTATTCCAAAACTAGAAGGGCATTCGGAGAGCGCCGACCCCTGCCAAGGCCATATGCAATATCGCGCAACTATACCACCTTACAAGGCTTTGTGTTTTACTATTTAAAGGAACACCAGGCAATAAGTTGACACTTTTTGAGTTATGGTTTTATAGGCAGATAGTTTTGGTACCATCCTCAAATTCATTTGGATAGCATATGGTCATGTGAAAGACAGATAAACACCTGTGTTTTCCCCACTGGCCATCCAGGAAATGCCCTGTGTAGTTCTGTGTTGTGGGCTGGGACACCCCGCAAAAATGAAAGAAAAGCTTTCATAGCATTACATTGCCAGGTATACTGCCAAAAGACACCAGCTAGTGTGTTGGCCAGCTTATATCAGTGTCAACTGGGCTGTTGGTGGTGATTGCAAGGTTTTTGCATACCTTTTAGGTAGTTAGCTTGATAGTTTTGTAACATAACTCCTTATTGCTGCTTTAAAGGGAGAAGCAAAGAAGCAGGGAACTTCTACTTCAGGAAATAATTTGGTATATTTTGTTTCATTGTTGTGCATAGAAAAAAAAAATTATTCTGACGGTAGCCTACATACATTTCCATGTATAATCCTGCATGGATAGCAAGCGAGGAGCTGACACTGTGAATGCTCTTCGGACTTTATAGGATTACATTCTGGCTGGGCGGAATTCTTGATGGAGAGCCAATAGGAAGGTTCAATTGATGCCCCTTTCCTGCATCTTTCGAGCATCTTGGCTCTCACTAGTTCAACCAGTAAGGTCATAAGGCTTTAACTAGTGTGACATGAGAACATGTTGGTCTTTGATAAGGATCATGGTGTTTGTGGTTGAATTGTACATACTGTGGTTCAACTGGTCAGTTAACTTTATTTCAGGTGTCCATCATGGCAAATCACCTGACACTTCTTCTGGAGGGTCTGAACGATTTGGAGTCGGAGAAGCTGGATGAGTTCAAACTGTATCTGAGCCAGGGGGCACTGGAGGGCATTGAGCGCATACCGAGAGGGAAGCTGCAGAAGGCCCTTGATGCCTCAGCCATTGCCCGTCTGATGACTGAGCTGTATGGCGGTGAACGCTCGCTGAAGATCGCGCTTCATATTCTGAAAGAAATTAAACAAATCGAGCTTGCTGCAAGACTTGAGCAAAAGTGGGGGACACAGAGAAATTCAGTGGGTCAGAGGTGACCAAATTCTCAAATCTCAATCTTATTTGCCATGTTTTGGTGAGAGCCTGTAAACCACATGTATGCCGTTTCTTACCAGTCTATTAAACATACAGAGCTCCATAGTGTTTGAAGTTATATTTACTTAAAACTCTCCAGTTGTGCTGTGTGTCTAGGTCTTATACTTTATTATCATCTTTAAATGACAATTTCATCTATATTGATGGTTTTCTTTTTCTGGTATTGAAAGTGTTGTGGTGCTTTTGTTATGTTTCCTACCATGTCTTAGGAGTCAACTAGATGCCTCTCCAAGTGATAAACCAAATGGATATGGTGAGTTTTCTAGGTCAGTTAATAGTTACCAGCAATAGCTGATATAAAGTATCCAAAAGTAGTGAGTACACCTCTGTACAATATCATTTTAATATCAAACTTAATTCATTTATTTAATATTCCCATGTATAGACCATATCCTAGTATTAACCGCAGGGCAGCAGAAATTCGATGTATAAACTGTGGATGATAGTCGGGAAATTACAGTACCAAAATACTGGCCACCGACACAAACACTTAAAGGAATCATGGTGTTCATGTGTTTATTTAATGACAGCAGTCATTATACCAACTGAACAATTTTTGGAACTGTACATTGAACTAAACATAACATGTCTTTTTATGACAATTATCCACAAAGTGTGCAGCTTTTGTCACTGCAGTGCATCTTTCTGGGCTTCTGGAAGGACATTTTTTGAGTTGGTTGCGGCCTAAAATTTCTGATTTCGCAGGAGCTTTTCCAAAAAGTTGCAATGAAATTGCCGGAGCAAGTGAAAGTTGCGATAAAAAGTTGTGAATTTTCTTCTTTGTAATTATAATTAAGTTATTTGTTGAAAAATAACTGATTAATAAACAAACATTCATTCATCAAGAACAAAACCATTGAGAAATGGTCCTCTAAATAACCTGACCAATATGCCAAACAAAAGATTACCAGGACTACAAAAATGTAGCAGAATAGGCTTTACTTATCCACAACGAAGTGCACCTGTTTGTTGGCATTACAAAAGGACCATCAGTAAGACTGAATAAAATGTTATGAATGTCTCAGCCTTCACATGACGAAAAAAAAACAGTCTGTGTCACTGTGATCTGTCTCGTCATCTGACGTCCTGCCTGCGTTTCTGCCGTTCTCATTCTATGCTTATCAATCTATTTTGCTATCCTTGTTTATTTATTTTATCCTTATAGGTGTCGATGTTGTTCTATTTCATTTATTAATCTAAAGTCATCCAATTTCAAATCATCCATTCCAATGCTAGCTGCTACCTTATCTTCAAACAGAGAGTAACGTTAAATCTCCAGGGCAACAGCTCTCGAGGGTTTGGGAAATAATTGGATTTATTGCTTCCTTCATTATTCACAGCAAAATAAATAGTTTTCATTACATTTCATAGATTTTTTACCAGACTCTATGTAAAAAGGGCCACGCACAACTTAAGGAAAATGAACCCAGATCTATTTTTGAATTTTCGGTGCGGACATGGGGGTACGTTCTGTTTCCACGTCTGGTGTAGCCATTTTCATTGGGCCTCATTCTCCTGCCGTTGGGTGGGGCGGGGCGCCCCCCTAATATAATGGTAGGGGAAACACCGCTGAACGTCTCTAAGAAATCAGTGCAACAGTGGTATCCTCCGTGCCGAGGATTGAGTCTGACATCAAAAACATAGACGGACATAGGAATTTAAAAATTTGAATCTCAGTTATTCCTACTCCCAGAGTTCGGCCTGTGACGGATATTCTTTATAGCTTGATGGACATGGATTAACTCATAAGTATGAAAATTCTCACTTCAGAATCAGAATAGTATTTATGTGCCAAGTAGGTTTACACCTACCTGGAATTTGTTCTGATGTATAGGTGCATACAGTAAACATAAAAACATACAAACACAGTAAGTACTACACATAACATAAAACATAAAAACACAGTAAGTACTACACAAACACAATAAGTACTACAATACAAAAAGCAGGGCAGGAGTGCAAAAGTGGATGTGCAATGTGCAGTGTGCAATGTAGTGTGTGTTAACATAACACAGGCTTGAGGTGTGGGGGCGGGATGAGAATCCACGTGTACTTTAGGTACTCAGGTACTTAGTTTAGTGGGAGAAACACCACAGATTCATCCAGACAACAATTTCCGATAAAATATAATAGTTATTGCAAACTTTGTTTTCTAAAAGAAAGAAACACAATGACAGTTATTCAAGTCCATGTGTAAAAGTCTGTGGGCCACTGCCGAAAGGAGCACAGTGGGTTTTCATACAAGTCCGTCAGCATCCGCCACCCCGTACCGCAGCAGCTCAACGTTGGTCTGCCAAACACGCCCACTGACAAACGCACACCCACACAGAGAGAGGGAATCACCAGTATCTCCACAAGTAACAATGCACACTCACAGGAAACAGAAATCAAATAACCCTAACACACGAAAAAAATAATACGGTCAACCAAAAGTAAATCAACCCAAAAAATTGCTACTTGTGATGGTCCATGCAGCGTGGCGGCGGCGGCGGCGGTGACAAAAATTCACGTGTTGCTCCTTTTTTCCAGGGCAGAGCAATGGCCTTGTAATATCCCTGTGCCTGGTCATGGCTCTGATTGGCATTGTTTTTAAAATGAGCAGCGGACAGTCTGTGACTGCGACGGCTGAGGGAAGCAGCGTTGAACATGGACTGGGAGCTAAATTCGTCCCCTCCCAGTTCATTGGTGAGTGTTGCCCTTGTCTGATCTAAAGCAAGTGGACCATCACAAGTAGCTATTTGTTGGGTTGATTTATTTGTGGTTGACCGTATAATTTTTTTCGTGTGTTAGGGTTATTTGATTTACGTAATAGCACGTTAGGCGCACCAGTCAAGGGGGTGGTGCCTGGCAGAGTTCCGGCAATGAGTGGTCCTAATTAAAGACACGGGCAAAATCACGCAAGAGTTTCTAAAGAAGAAAAAATGAAAACTATGACCTGGCCATGTATGTGTCCTGTTTGAATCCAATACACCTTTAGGGGCTTTTAAAAACATAGGTAGAGCAATACCACCTCTCCAGTCAATCTGAAAAAAAAATTCTCTGAAGAATGGCTGAACATCTCTCAGAAATCAGTGCAACAGTGGTATCCTCCATGTCGAGGAGTCTGACATCAAAAACATAGGCGGACATAGGAATTTAAAAAAAAAAATGTTTAGAAATGAAACTGACTGTTGTTGCATTGAGTTCCTACTGTGGGGCCTGTGACGGATATTTTATATGACTTGATGAACATAGATTAACTCATAAGTATGAAAACTCTCACATGACTAACAAAAGAAATGGAATAGGCAGACTGACTTAATGAAAAAAGCCCAGCTGTTGACATGATTAATTGATCCTCCACAGGATACCAGGGTAAGAAAGACACACACACACATGCACACATATAGACAGACAGACAGAAGGGGTTAAGGAGATTGGCCTTGGAAAATAGCCAAACATAGGAGAGTGGGAGGAACTAGGTTCCTTTAAAAAGTCTGACCCGACATTCATACAATGAGATCGAGCTAATCCATGGACCATCTCCTATTGTGGCTTAATGACTACAATAAACCTCAGATCTACACATGTGGCCTTTCGACTATTGATTGTGGAATTGAGAGAGTGTGGCTGGTTTTTCCGCCGCAACATATTTGGCGCCCTTAACATGGGGCTGGAAAGGATGAGTTGGGTGCTGTTAGTCCGGGACCTAGATTCAGTCACTGGATAGCTGGATGGTACCATTCAAATGAGGTCAGGCATGTTTTGCCGTAGCTGGCTTATTTTTGACTGATGTGTGCCCTGGAAAAGCATAGTAACCTGACAAACTGTCCTCTGAAAACAAACCATAAGTAAAGGCTAATGTGATGGTCACTATGAAAATTAGGGTTGTAATGTTTTAAGGAATTATTTGTGCATGGGTATTATATATGCATGGTTATGATTGTGTTGTGTATTGGTACCGAAGCTGGATATCATTGACAAATTGTGAGTAGGCTATAGGGAGACTCATTGTACCTCCTTGTGGTTACATGCTGCAGCTGCAGCTGGTTCAAGACAAGAAAATTCTGAGAGCCGGACAAAATATATGATCGGAGGTAAGATACCTTTACACTGTGTAGCCTGTAACAACAGTGATTTAATAAGTTATTACACTTGAAGGTGTTTGTGTATATTCTCATGTTTTGATATCTACAGCCATTTAGAGTGGCTTGAAGAAGCAAACTCACATAATATCATCCTCTCTTTAAACACAAGGCTTTTTTCTATTCCTAACTTCCACCTCCATCAATTATTAATTTTGTCCCGCCACTTCACCCCCCTTATTGTGTAGATCAGCACTTCATCGACAAACATCGCGTTCGGCTTATTGACACTATCTCCACGGTGGACCCCATCCTGGATCGTCTGATGTCGAAGAATACCATCACCCAAGAGAACTACCGTCACATCCGCAGCTATCGCACCAGTACCCAGAGAATGAGGGAGCTCTTTGACCTAGGCGGTATCTCCACTCTAATTGGCAAAGACTGCCTATATGATGTGCTTATGGAGCTGGAGCCCTTGGTCATGGAGGAGCTGAAGGATGCTGGTGTGAAGTAAACACCAGCATCATCTAGGTCCACCAGAGCCCTCGCACTAGATAATTACCAAGTGTGGGCAGAGGACTTCCATCATTCCATGTTTTTTTTTTTATCAAGCTCTTTGTGTAATTGAAACAGAATCTACTGTGTCATAATTGAGACTGTCTATTGTTATTCCTTTGGCCACTATTCAGTTTCATGAGTCCTTGGATGTCATAAAATCAAATAAAGTCTGGCCATAAATGAATGTATAATGAATATTTTTTACATTTACATTTAGTCATTTAGCAGACGCTTTTATCCAAAGTGACATACAAAGGAGAGAACAATCAAGCATTGAGCATTAGAGACCTAGTGTAACAAAAAATACTACTTTACATAAGAAATAAACAAAGTGCAGGAATAACTACTGTAAGTGAGAGTTAAGTACTAGTTAGAGGAGAAAGAGATAGCATCAGAGGAACGATAAGGAGAGGTAGAGGAAGGGGGAGGAAGAGCAAGTTAGGAAAGGAAGTGATCTCTGAAGAGTTGGGTCTTCAAGAGCTTCTTAAAGGTGGAGAGGGATGCCCCTGCTCTGGTAGTGCTAGGCAGCTCGTTCCACCATCGTGGAACTATGACTTTTCCAACTTCTTTGATGGTATTACATTTAGTTAAATCTGGAAATTGCACATTCCAAGGAAAATCAAATTAATACACCTTGTTTTTTTGCCAAAAGTTATCTTACCTTGACCCCTCCCAAAGAGGGGTGTTTAGGGAGGACTGATAAAGACATTTAAGTACAATTCTTAAAGAATTGACTGTAAATATTTAAGGCAAAACAACCTGTGCCCTGAAAAACAGATGAAAAAACACAGTATATTCGTAATATTACTATTGATGTGGACATAGATACTCTGTCCAACGTTTGGCCATATCATTATATAATTTAATAGATGGGAAATCTCCTAGGGGCCTCACTCATGATTTCTGTTCCTCCTTAATAAACATAGTGAGGCATCATGTGTCCGACACATATTGGATATTTGACATCACAGTGACAAATACTGACAAGTGTCAGATCCCTAAAATAGGTGAGACCAGGGACGTGCACAGGAGGGGGCTAAGGTTGCTCGGGCAACTACCCGTTTGCCCTCCTCGACGGAAGTTGCCCCTCCGAAACAAATATATATATTTTTTAAATAGTATTACGGCTGCAGAACTTAATGTAGGCCTAGATAAAATAATTGCGGAATAAGCGTCCAGGGGACGGGGGCGTGGTGGTGGCGGTAAGTGAGAGTTTCAAGTGATATAGGCAAAATATGCGTCCAGGGGACGGGGGCGTGGCGGCGGTGACAAAAATGAACGTGTTGCCCCTTTTTTCTAGGGCAGAGCAACTGCCCTTCAAAATTCCTGTGCACGTCCCTGGGTGAGACTATTCTAATTAAACAATGTGAAAATAGAGATTTCACTTTCTGGATTCTGATCTATACTTACAGTTTTGAAAAACTGATCCTTGAAGGTCATACTCCATCAACAGATGATATTCAATAAAAACTATAGACCCTGTAGGTAGAGGATACGTATTGAAACAGGAAGTAGGAACTTTACTCCGGTCTCTGGTTGGTTAAAACTTGTCATCTGACCTGAACAGCCAATCACTTGTGTGTTTAGTCGTATGACTTCGTAAAAGTTTAGTTAACAAGTCAGTTGAGCATTGAGCCGTATAACTTCGCAGAAATAAAAAAATATTGTTTAAAAGTCAGACGATCAACACAATTTCTCAACAAAAAAAGTAAAGGTCCTGGTATTAGCTAGTCAAACGGAGTAAAGTACCCATTTCCGGTTTCAATACGGATCCCATAGGAAATACGTATCCTCTACCTACAGACCCTCTTGGATAAGCTCCAAAAAAAGATGGCGGACCAAACTCCATATATGGTCGTATTCGTACATAAAAGTTGTTTGTTTTACTTTTTTTTGCTTAGATTTTTTTTAAGTTACCGAGAAATAGTCACTAAAAACCGCGTGTTGTCTGAGCCAGCTATCTAATGTTAGCATCCTACTACCCACAAGGTAAACAGCTCGCTAGCGGCGTGATTGGTTTGTTGACCTATCAATCTCACTATAACGCCTCCGTTATCAACACAACCCCATGTGCCAGACACGCCCTCCATCATCCGTTTGATCAATGCATAGAAACGCAACCATGTGAGCCAGCCGTAATCTGAAAAATATCAGTGACAACATCTAGATGATTTTACTAAATCTCTCAAGCCTCTCCAGAACTTATTTTTCAACATTTGATTATTAGTAATACAACTTAGAATATTAATTGGCAACATTTTACACAATACATTAACAAAAACGATATTTCCGCCATATTGCTAGCTATAGTAAGATGGCTGGTTAACTGTTATCCAAAATCCTATGCAAAGTGTACTTTTATACTAGAAAGCCTCAGCTCGGAGATTATTTTGAGAGACTATGACTCTGGATTCATAGTCCAAAGTCTGATACACAGATGTCTATTAAAGACATTTAGTGACAATGAGCTTTTCAATATTTAATAATATGTGGTTTAAGACAGCAGCTAATTGGTTATTGAACGCTTGGGAGCTCCAGTGTTCAGACTAATTTTTTGACACAAAGAGGAACGGATTTTCCAACATTTGGAGGCCAGTATTTAGGATTTTAGATTGAGGAAGTTGTTTTGTGACATTTGTTTTTTTTACCATGGCAACATATTTGTGACATGCATAAATGACAAAAAAGCTTAATCTGCACTGTTCTGTGTTCACTGTTTTGCTGAGCATGCAGTGACACGCTCTGGATTTCACTCAGCTCTGTTATCAGTACATGTGAACACCTTGGATTTGTCAAGCTACATTTGAAAGATTTAGTTGGTTATGGTTTAAAGTTCTATGGTTTATGGTTAAATGTGGCTTGAGGATTAGTCCCCAAAACTCTACCCTACTCCACACAATATGGGAATGCACAGAAGCTAAATGTGCACTCAAGATAAACATGAAGAGCTTCAGGTACCTGATTGATTACAAATGCAGTTTTTAATGGATACCACATTCTGATGAGGACTGTTTGTCTTTAAGCACAGCACACAGAGTGTCTTGGAGGAGAGGGGCAAAGAAGGCGTACCCCTCTATCATTGTGCCTGACCCAAGCCATTCTGTAAAAAACAAACAAACAAACAAACAAGTAAACAGACAGCTTTTCTTTCATTTTGGCCCCGTTCACTGATTCCATGTGGACAACAAGGGACAGAGAAAAACATTCTAGAGTTATTTTTGTATGGTATGTCTGTATTTTGTGTGTGTGTGTAAAAATGAACCAAAAAATAACATGCATGCACCACAGTTAGATGTTCCATATATAACCCTCAGACTTGGATGCTCTTTTATTTTAGATCCAAAAGTGTGAGACCCATCTGACATCACTGACCCATTCACCCATTATCTGCACTTCCTGAAGAAGAGTGAGAGGTTGAGGAGAAAGCTAAGTCATGCTGTTGAATGAAGGTTTAACACAGAAAAAAAAACGATGTCCGGGTTTAAGGGGGCTCTAATTATTTGTCAAGCACCTAAACTAGCCAATGAGAGACCATAAACAAATAACATCATTCCACAGAGTTGTACAAAACAATCAAGAACAGTATCATGTAACATCTTTAACTCATAAACTGTGATGAGTATTTTAATGTAAAATAAGGGTGATACAGAAGTTGTGATGTGAGCGCATATCAACGAGAAAATGCCAATATCACAGTGAGTTCCCCACATCCACACACTACAGGAGATTATCCAACAATATTTCCCTTTGTTTTTTGAATAGTCATACCAACAGACACACAAATTCCCCACCAACCAAATCAAATGGCCACCACTGCATAAACAGCTACATTCCGTCACAACACTTTCTGCTCATTAACTTTCAAAAGGGCATGCTTCAAATATATCAATTCTTGGACGAGGTTTGTGAGACCTCTAGCAGCCAATAAGTCTGTACAGTACAAAGCACTGACACCTCATAACATTTAAGACGATCCATCTTTACAAGACGTTTTCCATGCAGCGGCTGATACCCGAATTGATCGGGCCACGATCTCCAGATTCTCCAAACCTGAGGTGCATTCAAGTTCAGCCAACGTTTGAGGCCAACTGGCTTTCTTTAAACTATTTGAATTTTAACGTTCATGTGCAAATATTCCAAATTGTTTGATTTAAACGGTTACCCTTGGTCCAGTGTCTGTGTTTGTTTGCCGAGAACTACCTCTTAAGACTGCTTGTGTGTGTTCGCAAAGGTTTGCAGTGAACCCCAAGCAAAAGTAAAAAAAATAAAATAGTTTGAAGATGATGGTGAACATTTGCCTTTGTTTGCTAGTTTGAATGCACCTCAGGTCAAGGGGGTATTCCAAGTTAAGTTAACCAGGTTTGTACTAAACTATGTACTTCCCCCAGGATCAGATCCGTTTTCAAAGTCAGCCACTACCAGGGTTCTGCACAGACAAAATGGGTCCGAACAAATACTGTACAAAATCGCCCCATGGCTCCCAGAATATCCAAACATTATCAAACAATCTTTAGAAACAGTTTTTTTTTCATTTACTCTTGACAAAAAAGTTCATCCAAATTGTGTTGTTCTTTTTTTCTCCATTCAGCAGTACAACAAGTTATAGCTCAGTAATGAGCAGAATTTATGAAATTACAAAAGAATTTCAAACAGCTGTTCCACATGACATACAACAATTCGACTTTCGATTAAAAAAAAAAAAAAAAAAATCACTTTCCTTACAGTCTGTCTATTCACATCAAACCTGATCTCTTATTGCTAAAGGGTAACAGCAAAGCCTACATACAGTCCCAGATAACTACTGACTGTGGAGAGGACCTGTGCTGAACCTAGCCTAAGTCTGACCTAAATTTGTACTGGATCTCGCCTAAGTCTGACCTTAGTCTGGCCTGGATCTAGCCTAAGTCTGACCCAAGTCTGTACTGGATCTAGCCTAAGTCCTGACCCAAAGTCTGTTACTGGTTCTAGCCTAGGTCTGCCCAAGTCTGTACTGGTTCTAAGCCTAAGTCATGACCCAAGTCCTGTACTGGATCTAGCATAAAGTCTGCCCAAGTCCTGTACTGGATCTAGCCTAGGTCTGGCCTTGGATGTAGTTCTCATGTGGAGTACGCTCCATGACATGACCTCGGGTCAGAACCAGTGAGCTGTGAGCAGCATCTCATCTTTACAATGGAAAAATGTTTTGTTGTTGTGGTGTTGTCATTTCTTGTTGTTGTTTGTTTTTTTGAATTGCAACTCATCCTGATCGTCTTCATTTCCTTCATCTGTCTGTCTGTACTAAAGGTGCAGTAATGTGAGCAGAAGCAAGCCGACTGTTAAATCACCTCAGCTAAAGCAGAAGGGTGTTCTAAGTATGCAAGTTGTGCTGGATAGGTTGTTAGCTGAGGGGTTGCTAGACTATGATATGCTTTTTAAGTTGTTTGTTTGTTTATTTATTTCTTGGCAACATGAGAATCTCTGTGACACGTTTGAACACGTATAGGGTTGTCTAATGTGCCACACTGAGTGTCAATACATATATTTATTTATCAGTACAGAGAAATAAAATATGACATAGCCTTCATGCACGTACTCACACACACACGCTCACGCTCATACACACACACACACACACACACACATGTGATACAGCACAGTCCATTGAGTTGTGCCATGAAATCATTTCCATAAATACAATTTGTCTTACCTCAATACTTATTGATAATTGCATGGTATGCCTAGCTATAGAAAACTAGCTCTCACCATGCTCAAGCCCTAGCGAGTGACTTTGAAAAACGTTGTGCTCAGGACTGTTAGAGGCAGTAAAAATGCACACCACCATATCAATATATAGATCCATATAATAGATATTTTTTTCTCTTTATAAATAGCTTGTCTTTTTCCCTTCACATCTGTATATACACATTGAGCTTTTTTTTATTTACAAGGTTTCCTCACACTGTATATTTATGTACATTGTGGAGAAATGGCGTATGGAGGAAGCAAGCACATCAGTGAGCATCTTTTTTATCAACACAGTTCTTCTTCCTCGGAGCCATGGTTTCTGAAGGGGAGGGTGGACATTGGTCTTCAAATGAGAACATGATTAGTACAATACACACACTGTGTGAAAAGAAACTCAAATCATGTGGTGAGATTGGCAACATTAGTATTTTCAGATCTGAACCAGTGTAATTATGTTTCTACTTTAGAAGGTCAACTTTTAATCCTCCTTGAAAAAAAAGGCCTTAGACCATTCTTAGTCCTTAGTGCAGCTGATCACATTTTAATCCTCCTCAAAGAAAAAGGCCTTAGACTATTCTTAGTCCTTACTGCATCTAATGACATATTTGATCATCTCCTGACAAAAGGTGCACCTGATGTTCAGCAAACAAGAACTTGGAGCAACACTGACTGACTGACAGCACAGTATGACGGCGTTATGGTCCAAACCAGATTCTGACCAGATTCTGACCAGAGACCTTCCAAAGCGGGCAGCTATCTACCTTCACCTGCTGGGGGAGCAGTGCACTGTTGTCCTACTTTGTTCAAACCTGGGTAAGATTTAGGCAAAGTGATTTTATCTCAACGTTTACTAAATGGACAAACATGTCCCTGGTTCAAACATTCCTTGCTTCGCTTAAATAATTACTATGTATTAATTGTCCTCCTTTGCTAATACATGGTACATTAAAGGTGGAGTCTGTGATTCTGGCTAAAGGTTGAGTCTGTGATTCCGACAAAAGGTTGTTGACATTTCAGCTCAACAGCCAATCAAATTACACCTGTCCAAAAGTGTTGATTGGCTGGAATAGTGTATGGATCGGTCTGATCTACAGAGCCAGAAATTTGCGGACTACACTTTTAAGCAAAGTGATTTTATCTCAGCGGTCACTAAATGGACAGAGGACATTTCCCTTTTTCAAAAATCACACACACACACACACACCTGTTGGAAGGTGTGGATGAGCTACTGCTGTGAGCCTTAGTCACAAGTGTGGTCATAGGGCCTTTACCATCTACACTGAATCAGCTATCGGCTCCTTCATGAACAGCAGGAGTCTGTGGTAGTATCACACTGAGGGGACAATGAGCTTAAACCACACGCATACACACACACAAACACACACACAGTCACACACACACACACACACACACACAACACACACACACAGTCACACACACACACACACACACACACACACACACACATACCACACATAAAACAAACATGCACACAGACACACACACACAATTGTCTAATACTCGACCATTTTCAACAACCAGATTATTTATCTTTTCCCACAGTACATCTTTACCCCCTCCCTATTCAAACCCCATCTCTTTGTATATACACCTTCAACTTAAATGTTTAACCCAGCTTCGAAAATAAAGTAATGTTGCTCCTATTTTCCTCTTATATATTTTTTAAAGTGTGTCATCTTGTGGTTATATCATAAACTATTTATTTTGTGGACATTCTTAGAATTTATGCATTACCTGACATACCCACTACTTCACTGGACAATGAGCGAAAGGGAAGTTGTTCTGATTGGCCAACTCCTGAGAGCAGAAACCCGATTGGATAGAACAGATGCCATGTTCATTGTGACCTCACCGACACCGTGCAGGGAAATCAGATTAGCTGTCGTGAAAGAGAGCGCTAAAGATGCCTTAAGTGTCTTTTATTTAATTTCTCTGCAGCTCTGCTCCGTCTTCGTAGGTCATTAAAGGCAAAATAGGTAAGGCAAAGAAAAAGATAAAGACACAAACAACAGAAAAAATAACAACATTAAAAAACTTGTTACGATGTTTAAAAAAAAGAACTGACTTTGTGTCTTCTGTTGATGCATCACGGTTGTGTTCTGCCAGTGGTACTTCTGGTTTCTGTACACTGTTTTCATATTGATCTTATATACTGTTTATTGACAATGTCATGTCGTAGTCTGTAGGGAAAGCTAGTATGAAGGGCTATTTTGGGCACTACAGGCCTCCGTAGTTGCAGTAGATGATGCGATCCAATCCTGTGCAGGTGGAGAACATGGGTTGGGTGTATAGCATCCAGGAGTGGTGGAGGGGGTGTTGGTGTATGAGGTTGCAGTGGAGGTGGTCTGGGATTGGGTGAGGGTGTCGTGATGTCATAATGCCGTGCTCTCTGAGTCCTCCTCTGGCTCCGCCCTGCCCGAGGCCTCCAGCGCCACGGCCGCCATGACCACAGAGTGCCTGTGGAGGGCGCCGTACGCCACCTCCAGAATGCCGTCCAGCTCCACGTTGATG
Source organism: Clupea harengus (assembly GCF_900700415.2). Classification (NCBI taxonomy): domain Eukaryota; kingdom Metazoa; phylum Chordata; class Actinopteri; order Clupeiformes; family Clupeidae; genus Clupea; species Clupea harengus. The sequence continues at coordinate 25,902 of NW_024880131.1, forward strand.
GCGGGAATGTCCAGGTTGCAGAAAGATTCTGACGGGGGCAGTGGATAAGTGAGGGAGGGGTCAAAAAAGGAAGGAGGAGTGGATGGCAAAAGAGAGATGTAAGAGAAGAATGAATTTAAAAGATAGCATTGATGAAACAAGAGAAGAAAAAGCAAAGAAAAAGAGGTAAATATGTCATTATGCAATTTAGTAAGTAATTAAACAAACTTGACTCTTTGATATGTGGAACAGGTGCACTGACCAATGTTTAACATACAATTATAGACATTATATTAATGTGGTGTTTCTCCTGGTCATTGTAGAGGGTACCACCATCAGAATCACTGAACATTCTGTTGGACACATGAGCGACTGGCGACATACGACTGACGCCACAGCTGTAGTTTTTCTAAACATTTGTCATTTTCACTGACTTGATTTGAAGTAAGTTGTTAATTTCTGAATGACCGTAATTACATTTAGTAATTTAGCAGACGCTTTTATCCAAAGCGACTTACATATGTGCAACTTACAATGTATACACATTTTACATTTACACTGATGGCACACTGCACATCAGGAGCAATTAGGGATTCAGTGTCTTGCTCAAGGACACTTCGACAGGGAATCGAACTAGCAATCTCCTGATTACTAAACGACTTCTCTACCTCCTGCGCCACTGCCGCCCGATAATGATTGTAGTGCTCTCAAATGACCAGGCAAACAGGGAGAACACTGTTACACAATGTGGGCCCAAATTTCATTGACGGCCAACTGGCAATGAGCAAAGTCTACCGCGCGTGAAACTAACGACAATTTAATATATTGGCAAAATCATATTGCTAATTTAATACCGTGAGATAGATCCTAAGCGCAAACATGGGTGGGTCAGCACAATATCTTTAGTTCACGCGCGTCGGACTTCGCTAGCCGCTTTGCTCGTTGCCCGTCAATGAAACTAGGGCCCTGTGTGTGTGTGTTCATGCCCCTGAGGACTGAGAAGGAGCACATCTGCATCAGCAGCAGCAACACTGCTGGGGCGAAACATCTGGTGAGAAAAACAACATGTTTTTTCACGATGAACATACAACATTTAATCAGCGACCATGACCAGACCAATGCAGCTAAGGAAAGCACTGCCTCACCGTGAAGGACATATATTTTAAATGTCAAACTTAGGCTAATGTTACAACAATATAACATAAGGCCTGGAGAGATCACGAGGCTCTGTTGGGCTCTGTAGTGCTTCTCATAGCTGCCGCTGATGCTGTTTATGGGAGCTGGGACACACATGGTCATGGTGCCGGGGATCGTTGCAGAGGGTCCGTTGGTGGAGGGCAAGCACAGGCAGGGGCAGCAGGGTGCTGTTTGACTGGTGATGGGGGGGGGGGGGGGGTCAGAGGGCAGATTGATCCCAGGCCCAAGCACTGCACTGGGTTCAAGGGGTCGACCAGAGGGTGGGAGCGGGGAGCTGTGGGGTAAGTTGGGGTAGGGGGCACGGGCGAAGCAGAAGTCTGTCAGTTCATGTTGAGTGCTTTGAAATGGACTCCTTACTTATGAACACTCTTTGCCGGTGTGTGTGTGTGTGTGTGTGTGTGTGTGTGTGTGTGTGTGTGTGTGTGTGTGTGTGTGTGTATACGTGTGTGTGTGTGTGTGTGTGTTTGTGTGTGTGTATGTATGTATATGTGTGTGTGTGTGTGTGTGTGTGTGTGTGTGTGTGTGTGTGTGTGTGTGTTTGCTTGTACACTTGCACATGGCCTCTTCGATCAGACTGGTCCACAAAGCCATGCATTGCTTCAGCCTCTCAGCCCTCCATGCACAGGTGGAACAGGACAGTTAGTGGAGGACCATACACACACAGCTGTGTCATACTTACATACATATATACTCACATATACATATACATACATACATACATATATACACATACATATATATTCATATATACGTATACATACATACATATATATACATACATATATACTCATATATACGTATGCGGATCCGTGTGAACAGGTATATGCACGTATACGGAACGGAGAGCCAGACCAGGAGTTATTATGCGTGAATGCTTGGACGGTGGCTGGGAAGGGTCAAGCTTTAGTGTACAGTCGAAGCCTGCTTACCCCTCACTCACTGCCTCACACTGAACCAATGACTGGCCTCATACCGCTGCAGGTAAACAACAACAAGAGGAGTCGACAAAGAGGATATTGAGTTTGGAAACATTTGGAAAAATGGCCATAATTACCATATTAAGTCCAATAACCTTAAACAAATAATAATAATTTAACTGAATTGAAATTTCTGAATTGAATTGAGTTATCGTGAACAAGAACAATAAGATCTTTAAACGTTTAGCACACATGTTTGTAACTGCAGAGACATAGAGCATTTGTAGTATGGTGGCAGGATAGCCTGGGTAAGATGTATCTGGCTTTCTCATTGAAAAAAGGCAACATGTCAGAAATGAAAGTGATTCAAAGGAAAAAGAGAGAGAGGGAGGCAGACGGAGAAGGACAGGAAGAGAGAGAAGAAAGAGAGAGAGAGAGAGAAAGAGAGAGAGAGAGAGAGATGATAATGGTTGGAACAGCACTCATCTCTGGTATGAACCTGACCCTGATCTAGCCTGTATCATGGCCAAATCACTCACAGAGCCAACACCTACCTACTCACCAAAACAATGCATCACTTTTACCCCTACAGAATCATTGGTGATCTGCATCCTTACCAGTGGACATGCTATCTGCATCCTTACCAGTGGACATGCTATCTGCATCCTTACCAGTGGACATGCTATCTGCATCCCAAACCAGTGGACATGCTATCTGCATCTATCCATACAACCATACAACTATACATACATATGTACATACATACATACTCTGCATACATACTACATACATATTCTGCATACATACATACATACATACATATTTTGCATACATACTCTGCATACATACATAAATACATAACTACATACATACATAGTACAACCATACATACATACAAACATACATACATACATACATACATACATACATACATACATACTGTATATACAATCTGTGAGGTGAACAGCATCCTTACCAGAGGGCACGCTATCTGCCTCCTTACCAGTGGGCGTGCTATCTGCATCCATACATCCATCCATCCATCCATAAATATTCTGCATACATAAATACATACATAATGTATGTAGATGTGATGTAGATGTGATGTGATGTGAGCTGCATCCTTACCGGTTGACATGCTCTCTCCAGGGGACAGCCCCTCCAGCAGGCCGCCGTGCTCCAGGGGCAGGGGGCTGGAGCCCGGGGTGCTGGGGGGCTGCGGCGGGGGCAGGCTGGGCCGCTGGCGGGGTTTGGGTGCAGGCCGGGCCTTGGGCAGGGTGCCGGTGGAGCTGGCGGAGAAGGAGGGGGGCGTGGTGGCCTGCGACTGGCACTGGCTGGGTGAGGCGATGGTGGCGTAGCCCTGCGGGTAGCTGAAGCTGTAGGGGGACGGCGTGCTCGGCGGGGTCGGGGACAGGCTGATGGGCGAGGGCTGTCCAGTGGACTGGTCGGACGGAGGGTAGGAGCCTTTAGGGGGGATGGGGGCCAGCTTCTTGGAGACTGGAGCAGGACGAAGAGGGAAGAGATATTTAATATAAAAAAAGGCAAATGCACTCACACACTCACTATCTCTCACACACACACACACTCACTCACTCACTCAGTACACACACACACACACACACAGACACTCAATCACACACACACACACACATATTGTAGAGGAATTCATCTCACTGAACATAGTTAACTGTTAAGCTTCCCTGAAATACTACATAGATATGTTATCAAGAGTCTGTACAGAAGGGGAGTCAGTCAGCAGAGTCTTATATTTAGCATACAGCTACAATGACATGCATGCACATCAGTAAACAGAGTCTTTAACTCAAAACACACATACCTTTCCGTAGAGTGTGAGGACTCTGATCAGTGCACAGCGAGTGTCCACTAGATGGCGCTGACTGCATGGCTTTCTGGCCAATCACAGGGGAGAGTTCCTTGTTCTTCAAAGTACTGATGGAAAGCAGGCAATTAGCCAGTGAACTCACAGACACACATACTCACAAACACAGTACATACTTACAGACACACATACTCACAAACACAGTATATACTTACTCGCTCCATCACTCAACATCTTCCCCATAGGCTCACCACTGAACCATTAAAAAAAGTCACGTGCGAAGGCACAGCTGCAGCCATTCCACGATAAAAAAATAAATGAATAAAAAAATAGATTCTTCACTCTCTAAATTTCTCTAAAATTATCAAAACTAAACTTTAAAGCTAAAACAAGAAATTGAGAAAGCTGTGTCCTGTGCCGTACCACACATGTGTCATTCAGTGTACCAATGTTGGTCACTCGATTGTGTTTCCTGTTTCCTGACCTTAGGTTTTGGACATATGGAGGCAACCAGTGAAAAAGTGCTAAGAAAGGAGATTAAGTTAAATAAATCAAATCATCAAAGTAATTTCAAATCAAATCAATTTAAGTCAGAGTCTGTGAAAAACACCGCACACCAAAGATAAATATAAATACATAAAAAAGGGGTTTTATTAACAATGGATACCACAGAAAATCATAAATACTGGAAGCTGAAAATCTGAATGAGATATTTTGAGTTTGTGCAAAGTAGCAGAAGGCGGGAATCCAGTGGGGGTCTGTCAGCGGAAGGGGAGAAAAGGAACCTAAGTGCTGTGGAGGGGAGTGTGATAATATGGTTAGTCTTGAAGGCATACTGTCATACGGGAACAGGACGAAGTTACAGTTTTTCTCGATTGCTTTGGCACATTTTTCCAATCACTGTTTACTTTTTCAAAACAGCTCACACACACTGTACAATAACAGAAGATGAAATAACCAAAACACTATTTGATGTTTGCAGAATGACACCACCTTCTCAAAACTTATCACACACCCATCAAAACCAAACATTTCCATCAAAACCTACAATTTGTGCTCAATTGAAAATGTACGTTTTCTCATTTATTTAACAATGGATAACAAAATTCAATCTACAGCTATCAATATCAACCTCTGAATCCATCACTTCAGTAATTACAAATCATCAAATCAAATTAAGAGTCTGTGAAAAACACCGCACACCAAAGGCAAATATAAATAAATAAAAAGGGTTTTTATTAACAAAGGACACCACAGAAAATCATAAAATACTGGAAGCTGAAAATGTAAATGAGATATTTTGAGTTTGTGCAAAGTTGCAGAAGGCGGGAATCCAGTGGGGGTCTGTCAGTGGAAGGGAGAAAAGGAACCTAAGTGCTGTGTAGGGGAGTGTGATAATATGGTTAGTCTTGAAGGCATACTGTCATACGGGAACAGGACCAAGTAAAACTTTAAATGATAAAGTACAAAAAGTAAAATGCTAAAAAGTAAAATACTAAAATGGAAAACACTAAAATGGAAAATCTAAAATACTAAAATTATTCAAATTTATTTGTGCAGTAAATATTTGTTGCCACTAGATAGAAGCAGAGATAATGGATTCTAAAGTCAGAGGTACAGGTGAGGCCTAAAAGCTGCATTTTCTGGAGTGTGTCAGTCCAAATCTTCTCTGCTCTTTTTCTTTGCACATCTGTCCACACAGGTTGTGTCTCAAGGCCTACAAAGAAGAACTCACTACATCTTTGGTGGTTAAAGGGAGCATACAGAGGCACAGGAAGGTTCTTAATGTGATACAGGTGCTCTTTTATTCTGTGTTTTTGGTTTCCCCCATGTAAATCTTGTTGCAGTTTAATGCAAATAATGCTGTACACTGCATTCTCTGTGTTGGCGGCTATCCCCTGTAAAATAGATCTACCTGTTTTAAGTGTTAAAAAGAAAAATCCAATGCCCAACATACACTTCTGTTTCAGTTTTAAGCATAGTGTCTTTTTTCAGGGAAGCGTGTAGTAAAATGTCCTGTCAATTTTAGTTTCTCCTCAGTGCTGTGATGAGGTGAAAGGACTGCAGCTGAGGGCAATAAAGACAGGCCTGCTGGAGGTTCTGTGCCACCATGTTCCTAAGCCTCATCACACTGCTAGAATAAGACATAACCAGGGGAATAAGAGGTGT
>NW_024880132.1:12500-15000 GCF_900700415.2 Clupea harengus
AGGTTGGGAAGGGGAGGTGACCTTCTTACGGAAGGTTCCGGAACACGCACACAAAGCCAAAATGGTGGACAATAGATGTGTATTCCTCCACCTGGGGCAGGGGGGATGTCTGCTAGGGGCTTTAAACAAAGGTGTGCCAAGATTATCAATGCACATGGCACACACACACACACACACACACACACACAGGAGAACATGCTTGCAATGCAATGTAAGTCTATAAATGAATGGCAATATCAATTTCCATCAGTCCCCTATTTGAATATGTAAATATTCACATCTTAAGACTATAACATACAGCTACCACAGGTGCATGAGACTCCCCCCTGCCATGTCCACACCTATGCAATGTTTCTACGCTGGGGATTTGACCCAGAGGCAATGGCCTGAGCAGTAACTGGCTTGGAGGGGATGGCGGTGACTTTAATACAGAGACATTCCATTGTCTTGTAGAACGCTAAGATAACTGTGATAGCCAGGAAGACACCTACCAGGCCTGATACCGGTGCCCACACTCCCTTGGACGTCTCCAAGGTTATATGGGACGGGCATCAGTGTAACCTGAGGGCATATTCCGGCAGATCCAACAGTTAGTATAATCTAAAGTGTCTGCGCAGTCACCCACCATCCCAACAGCCAAGTTGTTCATGGTAGCTATGAGCATAGGCAGGGAGGAGTGCCAAAAGCAACAGACATAAGGGATCATTACTGTGGTATTCCATGGTAGCTATGAGCATAGGCAGGGAGGAGTGCCAAAAGCAACAGACATAGAGGATAATTACTGTGGTATTCCATGGCAGCTATGAGCATAGGCAGGGAGGAGTAAACAACAGACATAGGGGATCATTACTGTGGTATTCCATGGCTGACCAGACGTCAAATACATGAAATATTTGGAAACAAAGGGAGTGAAATAGATGTGGGGAATGTGTCAGACACACACACACACACACACACACACACACACACACACACACCACACACACACACACACACCACACACACACACACACACACACACACACACACACACACACACACACACACACAGGAGAATGTGTCAGACCCCCTGCATTAAGCACATGGCACACACACACACACACACACACACAGGAGAACATGCTTGCAATGCAATGTAAGTCTATAAATTAATGGCAATATCAATTTCCATCAGCAGTAAAGAATATGTTATAACTAGTTTAATACGTGTACTAGTGTTATTACTATGTTATAACTAGTTTAATACGTGTACTAGTGTTATTACTATGTTATAACTAGTTTAGTACGTGTACTGGTGTTATTACTATGTTATAACTAGTTTAATACAATGTCATAGATGGTTGGTTTTAGTAGCGTTGTGATTACAGATTTGTGTAGCAGCGCAGTTATTTGTTGGGATTCAAAAGGTGAGAGGAGAGTTTTGTGTGTGTTGTGTGTATGTGTGTGTGTGTGTGTGTGTGTGTTGTTGAATCATGACTGGAAGAACTGTGGAAACGTCAGCTCTCCAGTCTCAGAATTCAATGTGTGTGTGTGTGTGTGTGTGTGTGTGTGTGTCTGTGTGTGTGTTTGTGTGTGTGTGTGTGTGTGTGTGTGTGTGTGTGTGTGTGGATGCTGAGCTGTGAGCATGTAAGGAGGGTGGAATTTGAGCCGTAAATGCTCCCTGGTGAGGAGTGTTTTACAGTCCAGAAGTGCGGATGGCGTTCTGCCTCGTGTGTGTGTGTGTTTGTGTGTGTGTGTGTGTGTGTGTGTGTCTGTGCGCTCGTATCACATTTCCAGCTAATTAAACGCCACAGTACAGACAGAGATGGAACTAAGCAGGCTGATTGCACTACACACACACACACACACACACACACACACACACACACACACACACACTCTCTTCTTAGGATGCAGAGGAGCTGTTCTGAGGAACATCTGCACCCTTTATGCCAACAGCCTTGCACACACACACACACACACACCACACACATTTTAAATTATTTATTTGAATCCACCAATCATATTCTGTACAGAAAGGATTCAAACATTTCTCAGAGGTTGAATACAGCTTAGTGACTCATGGGTACAAGAAACATCTCCTACGCCAAACAGCAAGACTACCTATAACAGCTGATACAGAGCACACACACACACACACACACACACACACACACACACACACACACACTACCTATAGCAGCTGATACAGAGCAGAACTTTGCTAGTTGTTTAGATTGTCTCTTACTAAGTCCTGCCAGTCGTAGCCCACTGACCGAAAGCTTATGGACATGCCCCAGGCTTCCAAATATCAATACTACCAGCTTACATGTATAGCCTAGGTCTGAGCACACACACACACACACATGTATAGCCTAGGCCTCTCTTCTTAGCAACAATGGGCTGGTATTTGGTCAACTTGTCAAGGAAGGCTATGTCCATATAGAGGTCATAGACACAGGCTACCTCAAGGACTACTACCTCTCTTTTAACCTTGTCCAAGAAAACAACATCAGGAGTG
>NW_024880133.1:0-5000 GCF_900700415.2 Clupea harengus
GGGCCATACATAAATTATATCCATGACTTCACAGGGGTAATACGAATCTCAAGGAGGCTGTTAATCTCTGGGCTTTATGGATCCTATGTGCATGTACCAGCAGACCTAGAAATGAAGAAGTTGAAGAAGAAGGGAAGAATGTCTCTGTGACAGTCTCATGACAGTTGAGCAATTGCACCAGCCGCAGGCAACTGGAGAGCCAAATAAAGGTGGCAGGGGTGTGATGGTGTTTGAGTGTGTGTGTTGTGTGTGTGTGTGTGTGTGTGTATATGTGTGTGTGTGTGTGTGTGTGTGTGTGTGTGTGTGTGTGTATGTGTGTGTGTGTGTGTGTGTGTGTCTAGGTATGTATGTGTGGTGTGTGTGTGTGTGTGTGTGTGTCTGTAAATATGTGTGTGTGTCTGTAAATATGTGTGTGTGTGTGTGTGTGTGTGTGTGTCTATATATGTATGTGTGTGTGTGTGTGTGTGTGTGTGTGTGTGTGTGTGTGTGTCTATATACGTATGTGTGTGTGTGTGTGTGTGTGTGTGTGTGTGTGGTGTGTGTGTGTGTGTGTGTGTGTGTGTGAGGGGGGCAGGAGAGGGGAGGTGCTCTACAGGGGTCACACAGGTCAGAGATTGCTGTGAAGTCCCAGCTCCCTCCATTGTGCTTGACAATTTACAGGCTTTTTATATCTCTGCACACAAAGAGGCAGACCTGTGTGTGGTCTACAAAAACAATGTGTGTGTTTGTTTGTTTGTGTGTGTGTGTGTGTGTGTGTGTGTGTTCATTGGTTGGTCTTTGCTTTGCCCTCTGACTAAGAATTCCACATGCAACACATGGAGATATCTTTTTAAACATAGCCGTATGCTGTTTGTCCCCCTGTAACTAAATAAATAAGCAATGGCTGCCCAAAATATTATGGTCATATTTACTTTTACTAGAAACAACAGTACTGCAGTGAGACTGACATGCATACTGTATCTTGTTTTACCTCCCTCAGTTTTGCTCCCTCATGCTGATCCCAGAGCTGTATTCAGAGTCATTAAGCCTGCCCATAAGACAGGTTTTTCCTTTATTTAACCTACCAGGAACCGCAGGCTGCCTTGCTGTAGGGAGGCTTTTTACGGGCACTTAGTCAGGTCCATCAGCGCAGTCAGGTCCATCAGCGCAGTCTCCTCTCCTCCATCCCCCCCCACCCCATTAGCACGTTAACTCCTGGATGCTGGACGTGTGTGTGTGTGTGTGTGTGTGGTGTGTGTGTGTGTGTGTGTGTTTGTCAGCATCCACGCTCAGGACCCACTCAGCGTGGGATTGATGGCGCTCGGCTGTCCGAGTGACCTTCGCTCGTTTAACCCCCGCGCCACCCCTGAACCTCCGCTGCATTATGCATGGTGGAGACGGGTGCTGGGAAAGAGGAGGAGGAGGAGGAGAGGAGGTGGGGGAGGTGGAGGAGGGTGACCGCGACTGCAGGCGAGGTGCCAATATTACCTGCCAATTCATTTTTAATGAGGCACGCACACACACACACACACACACACACACACACACACGCGCACACACACGCGCGCGCAGGTCTCTCCGGGTCAGGAGCAGCACAGGAGCCATCCCTCTGGCTGTTAGCGCCTTGGCGCTGCCGCCCCTTCAGACGGCGAGGTCCTGTAGGTTGGGATGGGATGGAGGGGAGGGGGGTGATGGTGAAGGTGCGGGGGGCGTGGGGGGGCAGTCACTGTTATAATTAGGTCTCGCTGTCACCAGCCGAGAGTCGCTCACTTTCTGGTGAGACCTTTTTTTTTCTTCTCCCTGATTTTTTCATTGCACCCAGACCCAATTACAGGTGACTGTGGTTGAAGAAGTGATATATATTCTCGGCAAACCATAGAGGTTTTTTTTTCTCTCTCTCTCTCTAGCTTCCCCACTCATCATTTCTCAGCCCATGATGGTTCATCGGCGGTCACATCCATACCTTTAGGCAACCACTATGATATTTTACTGGTTCTTGCCTCAGAGATGAAAAATACTGTGGATTGCATCGGCACATATACGTTGTCGCATTTTCTGAACACCTCCATATAAAATGCTATAAGATGGTGGCAACGATACCTCTGCAAAAACAAATGCCTTCAAGCTTCTGTATCTGCCTGCCAGTTTTTTGAAAAGGGTTATCACAGCTGTGGGCATCATGCATTTTCTTCGTATTCAGGATCATGGCTTGCAGCAGTGTGAGTTGATTCTCAGTCACCTCACCAAAGCAACAGAAGCGACTATTTTCATCTGGATCTACTTCTCTGCTCAACCAATGTTATGTCGGTGACAGGAATATTTCACAAGGGACTTTTTCTTCATCCCAGCTCCATTTCAAATGTTGCATGATGTTCTTCGCTCCCTTCACATGGAGCCGCTCAGTGAGTCGGCACATCCCTCGGTGCCTGTGGGAAACAGGTTACCTGAAAGATGGCAGGCAGGCAGGCGGGCGGGCCGGTGGTTGAGCGGGTAGGCGTCTGGTTCCGGACTTACGAGATTGGATGACAGTGGGAGAGATAGAGAGAGAGAAAGAGATAGAGAGAGAGAGAGAGAGAGAGAGAGAGAGAGAGAGTGCTCTCACTCTCGCGCACCGGGCTGTCAGCTGGGAAATCAACAGAGCCTGTGCTGCACGGCGCTCGGGCTGAATGTCAGCGCGTTGACAAACAGAGGAGAGAGCCAGCTCTGCCTCTAGCACAGCAACCACACACACACACACACACACACACACACACACGCACACACACACACGCACACACACACACACACACACACACACACACACACACACACACACACACACACACGCACACACACACACACACACACACACACCACCGCAGCCACCCCGATCCCTTAGCCTCCGAGAGGGAGGTGAGTGTGACAGCGAGGTGAGAACAGGAACAGATGGAGAGGCGCGGTCCGTCTCCTCGCCAGTGCAGGGACCCATGCCTTCCCACACACACACACACACACACACACACACCATCGTGCCTTCCATGCCCTCCCAGACACCACACTCCTTCACGGCAGGCTAAACATAGACCTGACTCCTTCGTGCACACGAGCGAGCCTGTGAGCATCCTCACTCAGCTGAAACAGGGTGGATTCGGTGCTGGAGACTGGCTTTCTACTCCATCCGGTACGGTAAAGCGTGTAGTTCAGAATGTCTAGAAGTATAGAGAGCCCAATGGTACGATAAAGCGTTTAGTACAGAACCTCAGATGTCTAGAAGTATAGAGAGCCCAATGGTACGATAAAGTGCGTAGTACAGAACCTCAGATGTCTAGAACCATTCTAGTTTTGTCTCGAGGGTTGAGAAAGCAGATCTAAATTCAGTCGAAAGGGCCGCTCTATGTTCTTCTAACATGGCGGCTATGGTGTCCATATCAGAACGGCCAGCAGCTACGCTATCCTTGGCAGTAGTGTCTTCCTTTCTTTCTTTATTTCTGCTGTTTTTCGTGGCCATCTTCTCACAGGATCGATTATTAGGGGTTAAAAGTTGTAAGTGAGTATTCGTAGGGTAGGAAAAAGGGGCTAAATTCTATACATTTATAAAGTAGGTGGGAGCGTGAAGTAAATGCGTCTACTCCATGTTCACGACGACCGGAACTCCCCGTCTAGAACCATTCTGACCAGTACGGTAAAGTGCGTAGTTCAGAACCTCAGATGTCTAGTAGTATAGTGAGCTCAATGGTGGTGAGGAAGGAGAGATGCTGGAAGAGGGACTGATTATGCAGTGATCTCTATTACACGACTGCATGTTGAGATTGGGTCTCATATGGGATTAGAATGGATCTTTTCTCCCCTTGGCTGCCTGGATGTTTTCAGGATCATTTTCCCTGCCGAGATCGCCTGGGTCTGGCTCTGCAGCTCCTTACCACACATGCATGCAGACACACACAGACACACACGCGCACAACACACACACACACACACACACACACACACACACACACACACACACAGAGCCACATTCCTTCTGAAACCCTGCTGACACACAGACCACACACACACACACACTACTGTGTACGTGTGCACACACACATATTAGAGATGGTAATCTCTGTGTGTAAGTGTACATGGGGTGTCGTATCCCGCAGGCAACTTGACATGCCGGGAGGATTGTTTTTCCACCAGAAGAAACATTCACTACGCCAGTTTCACCACGGCACAGATAGGATAGCTTACACTCGATCTGGTTAGGCATAATTTCTCACATGTTTTCCAGTCTGGATGGTAACGAGACCTAGATTGAATCCCCACGTCAACACGGCACATCATCTCCGATTCATGACTTATTGAGCAGGAGCTGTTGGGGGTTGATTTTTCCCAAGGGGGGGTTTCCACTATCTCCACCCCAGCCTTTGCAAACTCCCCCACTACCCCACACCCCCATCCCTACCCCCTCATCTCCTTTTAAATGTGGGTGGCTACAGGGTCAGAGTTGGACTTAATGAGTGCCTCATCCTCCTCCATGGTGGCTCTTATGAATTATTTTTGATGCGCCTCTCCTGGCTTTGAAATGCTGTGGGGGAGTGCGACTGGCTCCTCACTGAGCCGGCAGGGCCAGCTGTGGTGGCAGTGAGCGTCGGCGCTGCTGGATTCGGGGGGGGTGGGGTGGGTGGTGGGGGTCTCTTTGGTCGGCGTGTTTATTTTGAAGAAGCACAGTTGTTTACATAGAGAGCTCATTGCGGCTCTGTCGCTAATTGCGAGTAGCATTGTTTGAATTCCGCGCTACCTGAAGGCTGGAAGAGAAGATTGAAGGGGGATGGATCGATAGATGGATGGATGGATAAAAGGAGGGATGGATGGGAGGAGGGATATGGTTTGAGGAGAAGATCTTGGCAGTGAGAGAAAAGAAGATGGATGTCTAAACACACACTAATCGGAGCCTGCAGGTTGAGGGAAGAGAGGGGCCACAGGGGACCCTGTGCCAAATCCCTTGGAAATGTAGTCTCAGGTTGGAGCCTCTTACCGCCTCAGGTTGGAGCCTCTTACGG
>NW_024880133.1:10000-15000 GCF_900700415.2 Clupea harengus
GATGTCCCAACATCACGGCCAACATTTCCATGAACATTCCCATGCGCATGTCCTGATGGCAGAGGTTTACATCCTTTTCCATTGTAAAGACTAATTCTGGCTTATGTGGTCCTGACAGAAACATACTTCTTGCTGTCAGCTGTCAAAGAGGGGTTTGTTTCGCCTATGCCCTCGTTCAACCCTTTTGAATCAGCATTGGCATTTTTAGCAAGTCAAATGAGGCAGGGACACGTTCCTCCCTCGTGGCAACCTGGGGAATATTAAAATGCTCAACGATCTGGCCACAGTCTGCACTTTCTCTTCCGATTCTTAGAGTGGAGCCATATCAGTATTCATATCATGTTATTGTTTTGAAAGGTCTTTCATGTTGATTTATCAGTCTGGATCGTCTCTCAGGACTTTACTCTTTGCTTTTTGTTTGGCTCCTAAAGCCCCTCAAATTCCAGACTTGCACACTCCTCATTCTGCCATGCTATCTGTCTGTGTGAGAGAGAGAGAGAGAGAGAGAGGAGAGAGAGAGAGGGAAGGAGAGGAGAGGGAGAGCAACAGCGAAAGTGAGAGTCAGAGTCAGAGTGAGACAGAAGGAATAGATCTAGGACCAAGGACAGGGAAAATCCACCAGACTCAGGATTTACGGCTTCGGTGCGAAACCATAAGCCAAGCAGTACCAGAAAACACAGCGGCTTCCAACACCACATCTGATGTGGTTTCCATGAAAAGAACCAGATGAGGTAAAAAAAAGAAGCTCAATTAGCCTGCCATCACTAATATCTAGTTTCCTCGCCTAAGCAAACATAAAACACCAGCTCTGTCCCCCATCTGTTTTTGCCCAGGCAAGGCGAGTGAATAGATCATTAATCTGGGCACGAGGTGAGTGTTGGGGCTGTGTTGTCTCAGTTCCACACCGCTGGTTAAAGGGGTTCATGTCCTCAGTGTCCACCAACAGCCATTTAGAGGCGGTTAATGAACACGCGCACACTCGTCGGAGAACAAAAGGCCTGAGCCGAGTGTAAGGTGCCACTCTTCCGTGCTCACCTGGCTGGCAGATTTGATTACCTGGGCTGGACGGCGCTCGTAACGTGAGGAAGCTTCACCTGGACGCTCTTTTGTTGCTCACCGGGATACTTACACACACACACACACACACACTCACACACACACAGAGGCATCTCCGCACATGCCAGCTAAAGAACTGCAACCCGAAACGCCATTTTTATTGTCGTGACCATGTCGTAAAAAAACGAAAGGTAAAAAGGGAGAAACGGGGTCTTTGTGTGAAGGGTTTTGTTCCTACGACGGGGTGCAGAAATAGTTGGTGTGAGCGCTTGTAAAGAGACATGAGACGCCTGTTGTGATGGCAGCTGAGGTCAGACTAATAAACGAGAGAGGTCACCGGTGTTCGGGTGTAAAACGAGTCTGAGAATAGCAAACGTGGGCTCCGAAACCCAGTCCATCTGGACAGACCCAGAGATACTCACACACTTTAGCACTTACGCGTGTCGGAGCACTTCAATACTTAAACAGCTACACACTTCGCAATTCATTTCATTTGGAAAGGCATGAATAATATAAATGTTTTTTTCTTTTTTCTCGATTTCTCACAAGCTCAGAAGTATCAGATGAGACATTTGCCACAAACACTTCAACTTTTCCCCAGTCATGTCAGCAGGAAATCACCTTCAGCAATGTCAATGCCCAAGTGCACTCGGGAGCAGTGGGATAGCTCCTATCAGAGACCTCCCCCATACCCAACCCCCCCCCCCACCCCACCCCCAGCCAGCCTTATCAGACGCACACACACTAACCCTCTCTCTCTATCGGTGCCATCAGATCCTCCGGCATCATTACAGAGCTCAGAAATGCGGGCTCGGTTGTCATGGAACCTGGCCTTTTCATTAGAAAAAAAAAGGAGCCCCAACGGCCTTGCTGTTTTGCCTCGCATGTAACCGTACGCCTGTCTTATCATGAAGAAGAAAAACTCTGCGTGCAGTCTGCACTCGAGCCATTCGAATCTTTGAGATGAGATGAGTATCAATATGCGTTCAGTTTTTTGGAGTTTTAATGAAATTAGGGCTCGTGTCGGCATGCATTAGAGAAGTAAAATGAAACAAATTTGCTTCTCTAGATTGTCATGTGAAGGATTAGAGTGTCCAAAAAAGAAAAGGTGGAGTGTTGGGGGAAGATTCGCACCTGCCGCCACTGAAGTGAAATGCCAAAGGATGACATTCGAGGTCAAGTGTCACGCTGTGTGGCATTTGAGAAGCTTTTACGCTGTGCCCAGATGCTCTCCATGCTCTCCTTATGATGGAAATAAAACATTTGCTTGAATCATTGGAGACATTTGTTTGATCACTGAACCCTAGCCAGGGCCATACATGAGAAGCTTTTGAACTGAAGGCCGGGCCAAATAAAACAGGCTAGCCTGGGAAGATTCATGAATGTGAACTGAAGAGAGCCTGTTTGGGTGCAGTCAAGTGTTACCATGCTGCATCATGCGCCGTGAATATGTCCTAGTCCCCTGTTAGGAATAACAAACAAACCCAGTTTCAGCCAGTTTTGAGTTTTCTGTTGTAAATTTTTTTATAAATAAAAAAAATTTAAAAAATGGACTCCCTTAAAAGCGTAATACCATCTCATATTGATCAACCAAGGGCAAAAAGGCAGACAGAAAAAATGAGCGGAGGCATTCGGTGGCAGACGCTGCCCGACTGCTCTGTGTATATTGTCTCGGAGGGTGATAACTTAGAAACCCATTTTTCCCTTGCGATCCAATAACATGACTAAATGGCGTTCGCCGGGGCCCATAGATCCTGTCGCGTTGTCGGGCCCCGGCTGCAGGGAGCCATCGCCGGTGTCCATTCTGTTGTTTGATGATTATGACTCCTCAAAGCACTGTGCTGGCCTCAGCAGCTCTCCATCTCTCGGACGGTGACCTTGGAGGCGCGCCGGTCGATACCTCGCAGCCTTGCAGACGGAGATAAGTAGGCCCTCCTCTACCTGTGGAGCATTTTAATGATGATTTATCTGTATATCATTGCATCTTTTTTTTGTCGATAGCAACATCCACAGTAAATCTTCACCGTGGCACATCCAATGATGAGAAAGGGCAAGTTCCTTCTGTAATTATTACTGTGGGGTTTTCAGGGAAGGCTGCCTTGTAGCGAATCCATTGGGACCGTCTGTGGCTCATATATTGTTCTGTAGCTTTGGGCAGAAGGGCTTCTTTGCCATTGACTTCTTTTTCTCTATTACTGTAACTGCCGGAGCATTTGTATGGCACCTCTCAAGGTGAATAGAGTCCCCAGACAATGCCCGCTCATTCAGCAGTGCGGGGCGACCCAGATTAAGACTGTGTCCCAGAGAAGGCAAACGCTTTTCTGTTATGGGTGACCTACAAAACTAGGCAAGCTTTGATAATTCTACTGAGAGATAGAGAGAGAGAGAGAGAAAGAGAGAGAGAGAGAGAGAGAGAGAGAGAGAGAGAGAGAGAGAAGAGAGAAGAAAGAGAGTGAGAGAGAATGCGTTACAATATTGTTTGCATACTGGGATCTCATTAATTGAATATTACAGTATTTGCGCACCAGGAGGACTGTCGTGTTTCATTATTCATACTGTTTGTTGTGCGATAGAGATAACCCCCCTCTCTGCATGCTAATTTCATAAAAATATGGTGGATCCATTCTAATGATTGCATGATGAGGAAAGAGAAATCAATTCACATGGACTGGAATTGAAAAACAAACAAGTTCAAATAAACTTTATCCCTTTTTCATAATGATCATTCTATGATGAGACCGAAGTCAGAAGCATAAAAAAAAAGTCTGCATCTCTCATGACGGGAGACACACAAAGGCAAGAGACTTCTTCTCTGCCATAAAATAATATTCAGGAGCCAATTCAAAACTAATCTTGCTCCTAAAATGGGGGGCATTGCAAAATACGAATCCTGGAAAAGTCATCACCGCCAAAATGAATCATTGACAAATAACTGTGTGTGTTGTCTCGAAGGCCCAAGGCTTGGAAATCCGAGGTATGAGAGGAAAGGACATTTAGATGCAAATACTAAGACTCCAAACTGCTATCTGTTTGGCATTTACCTTCATGGGCAGACAAAATGAGGCTAAGCGCGCTCCTCCCTCTTGCGCAATAAGCGCATCAAATAAACCGTCTTTGCGGGAAGCAGGCAAACAGAGTTGTCCTTGTCTCAGGGAAACAGCGCAAGTCCACCTCATTAAATGGCCCCCAAATGACAAAGGTCCTTCCTCTCCCATCGACAAGTTTGTACATCTGACTGGTTCAGTGACACTGTAAAGCCTCCTCTGTTGAGGGCTGTCTGACCAGTTTTCTAATTGGCTCATTGGCTGTCGTGACAGACAGGGTGGTCAACAGATAATTGTATTGGTGGACGGGGGAAAAAGAAAGAAAGATTGAATGTGGTTCTCATTTAGCACTCTTGATTTATCATCCACTCTTAAGAAGCAGAACAAATGCACGACAGCCAGTGTTGCCTTTACGGACACACTCATGGAGTTTTAAAGCCAACAGCAAATCCAAAGCCTTATTCAAATAACTCCTCAGGAAGTGTAATTGCTGCGCCACTCCAAAGCTTACCCAAACATCCCTTGTAAAGTTTCCCCCTAATTAACAACTTGCACTGGTTAAGCTCTCTGATTCTCAGGTATGGGGTCCCAAATGACCTTGTTGACAGACCAATTTCAACCAACCATTAGAGAATTCAGTGCAGTGGTCTTGGTATGAGGCAGCCATATAAACGTTTCAGTTGCTGCAGTCAGGACTGGAGGAGGACACACACATACAACTACGAGACTAATTTAGATCGCTTGCACTAAATATGCGAGCCAGCAGGTTTCTCCTCACATCAGATGCGTGGCTGCCAACTGGCTTGCTCGCAAGTCTGAGAGCTCGACAATGCGAGTTACAAAGAAAACAAAAACAAAAAAACAACCCCGAGCATTAGAAAGCGGCAGTCATATTGTGTC
>NW_024880133.1:17500-22500 GCF_900700415.2 Clupea harengus
GAGACAGACAGAGAGAGAGAATAAAGAGAGAGAGAGAGAATAAAGAGAGAGAGAGAGAGAGAATAAAGAGAGAGAGAGACAGAGAGAGAGAGAGAGAGAGAGAGAGAGAGAATAAAGAGAGAGAGAGAGAGAGAGAGAATAAAGAGCGAGAGAGACAGACAGAGAGAGAGAGAGAGAACAGAGAGAGAGAGAGAGAGAGAGAGAGAGAGAGAAGAGAGGAGAGAGAATACAGAGAGAGAGAGAATAAAAGAGAGAGAGAGAATAAAGAGAGAGAGAGAGAGAGAATAAAGAGAGAGAGAGACAGAGAGAGAGAGAGAGAGAATACAGAGAGAGAGAGAGAGAGAGAGAGAGAGAATACAGAGGGAGAGAGAGAGAGAGAGAGAGATTTGAACAAACTTTTATTATACAACAGTTAAAGGTCCCACAAACAAACAGTTCCCTTCACCCCCCCCCCCCCCCCCCCTACACACAAAAAAGGAAAGAAAAAAACAGGCACAAAAACAAAACACAAGTCAGTTGTTCAAAAAAGGAGCGAAGACCAGTTCGTCCTCTTTCACCGCGCAAAGCGCACCATTACCACACCATATATCTTTAAAGACATCAATTGCACTCATGACATTATAGAAATGAAAATCAATACCAATTCTCGATTTAACTAAATTCTTGAAAACTGCTTTTACATCATCCCCTGTACTGTACCGTACCTTGTTTCTGCGGCTAAGGTAGATTGCTAGTTTGGCCTGACCAACAATAAAATTAAGAAGTTGACACTTTGACCTCTGCCTCTGATTGTACGAGAACCCAATTATAAAACCTTGCTTCGTGAACATTGTTCCCATTGAAAAAAATAGTAGGCTTAGCATACAGAATAAAGGGGAAAGCCTATTACAGTCCATGAAACAGTGATAGATAGTCTCTCTCCCAACACAGAATGGACACTTGTCACTAATTTCAGGGTTTATCTTAGCTATAACGGCATTAACCGCAATAGCCCCATGTAATATCCTCCACTGAAGATCCCCAGTTCTTTTCGTCAATGGCTGCTTGTACAAGACTCTCCACACAGGTTTGGTGTTGTCGTTAATGCCTAGCCTGTCTCTCCAAACAGTATCTGTCCTGCCTTCCAACGTTCTCCTATTTGCCAGCTTCACTAAATTCCTGTACAAAACTTTCCCCGTAACTGTAAATAAACAAATGCGTTCATGTTCTCCAAAAACCAGCAGGGGGCTAGCATGGCCACACTCCTGCACCGCAGGTAAAAGAAGAATGTTTGGGAAAATATCTTCCCCATCACAGATTATATTTCCCTTGCTGTATCCTTCTAGAAGACTTTTCTCCTGAAGATTTAACACCCCATTTAGTTTTCCAAGGAACCTCTCCACATACCTCACAGACTTAATCCCTAAGCAGGAAGCTACTGCCTGGGCATTTTGCAACTTGCAGCCTGCCCTGCCAACCAAATGTCGCAATTTCAACACCATTTTTTCACATAACAGTTTTTTTATCCCAGGAAAGTCCTCACCAGCCACATCAAACCGTGATCCCAACACAATTGGCTCCTCCAGCAACCAGTGAACGGATGATAACCCTCCAACCCACTGATGATAAAAAAGTCCCCAAACCCTAAAAATACTTCTGTAAAAAAGAGGTAATCCTTCAATGACGAGCTGCTTAGCGTCCATCTGGAAGAGACTGACATCCAGGCCCAATTTACTGACTCCATGCAAAATACAATGGGCCAGTGGTCTCCAAGTCAGTGTTTTGGGTGCAGTCAGCAGTCGCTGAATGAACTGTAATCGGTAAGCGTCTCTCCTGCTGACCAGATTCATGAGCCCTTGTCCTCCATCCTCTCTTGACAAGAAGAGAACCGCCTGAGGGACCCAGTGCATTTTGTCCCAAAAGAAGTCCACCACTTCCTTCTGAATGCTATCCAGTAGCAGAGCAGGAGGTTCCATGCAAGCAAACTTGTGCCATAATGAAGAAGCCACTAAATTATTAGTGATAAGTATGCGCCCTCTGTACGAAAGTTGAGGGAGCAACCATTTCCATTTCCCCAAGCGGCCTTTAACCCTATCAAAAACCCCTTCCCAGTTCTTGGAGACAAAAGAATCATCTCCCAAAAAAACACCCAGATATTTTAGCCCTTCCTTTTTCCAGAGCAACCCACCCGGCAAACCAGAGCACCTTCCTCCCCACTCCCCTACCCAAAGGGCTTCACTTTTTCCCCAATTCACTCTAGCAGAAGACAAACATTGAAAAGCCTTTACAGTGTTTTCTAATGTAACCACATCATCTTTGTCATTAACAAAAACCATGACATCATCTGCATAAGCAGACAAAAAAAACCTATCAAGACAACAGGGCACAGAAAAACCTCTCAAATCAGTGCGCAGTTTATGCAACAGAGGTTCTATAGCAATGGCATATAGCATCCCTGACATGGGACACCCCTGCCTTACTCCCCTCTTGACTTTAAAGGGGGCACTCAGGCCACCGTTCACTTTTAACACACTTTCAATATTACAGTACATTGTTTTAACCATTGCTATGAACCCAGAACTAAACCCAAAAGAAGCTAGCGTGGACCACAAGTACTGATGTTCCACACGGTCAAAAGCCTTCTGTTGGTCTAATGAAATAAGCCCCAGATTGCAGCCAGAGTTCCTTGAAACTGTCAGCAAGTCTCTAACTAATGCAATATTATCAAAAATAGAACGGTCAGGTATGCAATAGGATTGATCCGGGTGGATTACTTGACCAATCACTCTTTTCAGTCTCATGGCCAAGGACTTGGATAATAACTTTTTATCAGAGCATAACAAGGAAACTGGGCGCCAGTTGCCTATATTCTGAAGATCGCCCTTCTTGGGCAACAGAGTGATCACAGCGCGGCGGCAACTAAGAGGCAGGCAGCCTTTTTCTAGACTCCCCCGGAGCACCTCTAGGAGATCTTGTCCAATACTGGGCCAAAAAGTCTTATAGAACTCAATCTGCAGTCCATCAATTCCTGGGGCCCTATCATTCTCCATACTCATAAGGGCCTGTTCAAGTTCTTGGAGCGTTAACACTTTTTCCAACTCAGCATGTGACTCCTCTGTCACCTTGGGCAGACCACTGAGGAATGCACCGGTTGGCATATCACTGGATGGCGTATCACTGTGCACCAACTCACTTTCATACAGCTTAGAATAAAAAATCATTGCATAGTTGCGTAACTCAGCAGGCTCAGTGAACTCCTGGCCTTCTTCAGACCGCAAAGTGTGCATCATCCTGCTCTGACCATTTTTTCTCTCCAACCCAAAGAAAAACTTGGATGGAGCGTCCATAAGGCTGGCGCTCTGAAAACGTGAGCGCACGAGAGCCCCCTGTGCCCTGACCCCCAGCAGTTCACTTAATCTACCCTTTTTCTCCTTTAGAAGTTTAACTTGTTCTTCAGCCCCTGTTGGTGTGACTAACTCTTGCAGGTTCATAATATCTTCTTCCAAGCCCTTCAGTGAACGAATTATCTCATTGGTAACACTGAAGGTGTACTGCTGACAAAAAAGCTTAATTTGGACTTTCCCATAGTCCCACCATTGCTGTAATGAGGTAAAGGAAACTTTTTGCTGCCTAAAAGTCTCCCAAAAGAAGATAAAAGTATCTCTAAAGTGCTTATCCCCTAAAAGTGATGTGTTGAAGCACCAATAAGCACTCTTGGGCTTGAACGCTTTCACTGATGCCTTGCAAATAACTGCACAGTGATCAGAAAAGCCGGTTGGCAGGATGTGGCATTCTTTAAAGAGGTTGAGGTGATGCTTATACACATATATTCTATCTAATCGTGCTAAGGAAATATAACTATCCCTGCTTTGAGCCCATGTATATTGTCTAATCCCATGATGCATGGTCCTCCATAAGTCACACAGCTCATAGGTATTCATTAGTTTTATTACAGCTTTCTGGGAGGGAGCATGAGGCTCTAAATGATTTCTATCCAACTTATCCTCTGCGGTGCAGTTGAAATCACCACCCATGAAAAAAAGAGCTTCTGGATCCAAGTCACTAAGCACTTCACTGATTTTATCAAAAAACAAAATTCTCTCTGCACCATTTGTCGGTGCATATACATTAAGAAAAATCATGGTGTGTTTTTCAAAAACTGCCTTTACCATCATGAGTCTTCCCTCCACTATCTCCTCTACTTCACAAGAAAGAGGGAGAAAACCTTTAGAAAAAAGTATTGCCACGCCCCACTCAGGGAGGTCTTGTGACTGAAAAAAATCCGCCCCTTCCAGTCTTTCCTCCATTCAACCTCACATTTAACGTCGCAATGCGTTTCCTGCACAAACATAACAGTTATTTGTTTTAAGGCGATAAAATCAAACAGAGTTAATCTTTTCTGTCCGTCCCTGGCACCGTTTAAATTCAGCGTGGCAACACTAAGGGTGCTCGTTTGACTGCTCATTATGTGTCCGAGGGTGGCTCCTCAAGCCGAACCTTTTTCCTCAGTGTAGTTAAAAACTTTCGGAGGCGTGCAACCTCCCTCTCAGTAAAGGCGCCTTCTCTAATGAAGCAGGCAACATCGTTTATAAATTGAGGCCGATCTGGGAAATAAAACTCAACTTCAACGTTCCGATTACCTTTGGTGTCACGCAGAAAGCGACTGATGTCCTCCGCTTTATACCTCACTGCTAGTTTTTCACCAGATGCGTTCAACTCTCCCTGTGAGCAATCTGACCAGTTAGACCCCCCAGACTCATTGTCACTATCATCACTATTTGCCTCTCCTGCCTTCTTCACCTTACTCCCCTTGCCATCCACCAGTTCGATCTTTCTTTTAATCGGTACTTTGAACCCTGTGTCCATAGCACTATCTTGGACAGTCCCCGGAGATGTTTTTGAGCCCGCAGCTCCATCATCCTCCTTCCTCTCCAGCCCACTTTCCGTTGTAACAGGCCTACTCTCTGTTTTTTTCGAACTGCTAAAAGCAGCAAGTTCTTTAGTGATCAAGTCATTCACTG
>NW_024880133.1:25000-31786 GCF_900700415.2 Clupea harengus
GAACGTGTGAGAACGCACTCCGCACTCACACACTGCTGTAAACAACCGTCATCCGTCAGACTGAAGCCAATGCTGCAGGCAACACTTGTCAAATCAGCAGATGGCGCAGACACACACACACACACACAGACACACACACACACACACACACACACACACACACACACACACACACAGAGATGTTGTGTGTCTTTGCAGTAGCTCTCACAGAAAACAATCCAGTAAAGAGAGAAAGACCACAATGAACGTGTGAGAACGCACTCCACACTCCAGAGACACACACACACACACACACACACAGACACACACACACACACACACACAGAGACACACACACACACACACACACACACACACACACACAGCAGACATCTCTGAGCTCATGCCTAAGCCATTCTACTACATGCATACAACTTAGTGAGCGTTCATGTAACTGATACGGGTGAAAGCCTTACCACCAAAGATCATTTTGTTTGCAGGCCTACGCACATACAAACACACACACACACACACACACACACACACACACACACACACACACACACACACACACACACACACACACACACACACACACAGACACACACACACACACGCACATAGAAACACTCACACACACACACACACACTTTCTCTCTCTCCAGTGATTTAAAGCCACACAGCATATTTTTGCCATATTAATGCCACCCCCCTTGTTTAATGTGCTTTAGCACTGTCAGTGGCGTGCAGGAAAGGCTGGGCATCGGGTCAGCCCACACACACACACACACACACACACACACACACACACACACACACACACACACACACACCACACCCCGGCCCAATGTTCCACGGCTGCTCACCGACCCGACCGCCGAGGTGACTGGCGTGGGCTTTCCTGTCTGGCTGCTGGGCGGGCTGTGTGTGTGTGTGTGTGTGTGTGTGTGTGTGTGTGTGTGTGTGGCCCACGGGAGGTGACTGGCGTGGGCTTTCCTGTCGGGCTGCTGGGCGGGCGGTGTGGCCCGCGGGGGAAAGTGCCCTCACGGATCAGCACAGGGGTAGAAAACAACGAGAAAGTGTGTGTGAGAAAGTGTGTGTGAGTGGCGCCACAGGCTGTCATGCAGCACAGCTCTATCTACAGCAAGTGAGATTTGGCTTTAGGGTATTTGGTATTTAGCATTAGGGGTAAGGGTATTTCACATAAGGGGTATTTAGCATTAGTGGTTAGAGTATTTCACATAAGGGGTATTTAGCATTAGGGTTATTTAGCATAAGGGGGTATTTCACATAAGGGGTATTTGGTATTTAGCATAAGGGGGTATTTCACATAAGGGGTATTTAGCATTAGGGTTATTTAGCATAAGGGGGTATTTCACATAAGGGGTATTTGATATTAAGCATTAGGGGGTATTTGGCATTAGGGGTATTTGGTGTTGGCACCAGTGCTAGTCCAGATTAATCAAAGAGCCAGCTGTCTCCACGGAGGGAGAGGGTTAGGGTTAGCCGTCTCCACGGAGGGAGAGAAATGGTTTGGGAGGGAGAGAAAGGGTTCTACCGCTGCACCCGTCAGGCTTTGGGAGGGAGAGAAATGATTTGGGAGGGAGAGAAAGGGTTCTACCGCTGCACCAGTCAGGCTTTGGGAGGGAGAGAACGGTTCTACGGCTACACCAGTCAGGCTCTAGACATGACAGCAGGGACAGGAAACTATGCTGCAGTAACACTGGCCCCTGGGGGCACAACCCTCACCTCCCCAGGACAGGAAAAAAAGGGGGAAATTTCCGTCTCGCACAGTGTGATACCGGTGCTAGACTGTTGTGGAACAACCAATGACTGTTAGTCAGAGAAGAAGAAGAGCGTTCTCTGTGAGAAATGAGAACATTCTTAGAGTAACGTCAGCGGCTGTGCAGATAATGCTTTGTCCAGCTCAGCGTAGCCTGTAATAGCTATTATAGTTACCTAACCCTAACCCTAACCCTACACCTAACCTCGCCCGTGCCATTGGCCACCCAATACTTACACCTAACCTCGCCCGTGCCATTGGTCACCCAATACTTACACCTAACCCTGACCCTGACCCCTCTCTGACCCCTCCCTGACCCTAACCATAGGTGCTGGACCTGACATTTATAGTGGTTGCCATAGTTACCATAGTACCATGTACAGCATATTCTGAGGAGGCTTAAAATAAACAGTTAAACACGGGGGTGAAGTATTATTCCCTTTTTATCAAACGACTTTACTTGGCCTAACTACTTAAGTCAGGAACTGTGTGTGTGTGTGTGTGTGTGTGTGTGTGTGTGTTTAATCTGGTTCTAAACTGTTCTGAAAGTGTCTCTGTGGTGTGTTTTCTCCTCTGATCTAATTCATGGAGAGCTCAACAGTGACTGTCAGGGTCTTGCTGAGAGGACGTAACTGTGTGAGAAGGACATTTAAGAGTGAAAATCAGAGCCACACACCAGAGAGCATAAGCCCGTAAATGACAAGTTCACGCGTTAGTCGCTCACACAAAAGACCTCCACACACGTCAGTTGCTCACACAAAAGATCTCCACACACTTCAGTCGCTCACACAAAAGATCTCCACACACTTTAGTCGCTCACACAAAAGACTTCCACATATGTCTCCTCAGCTCTCAGATCTAAATGAAAGCTCAGCCCACTCCTCTCTCAGATCCACACACACCCGGCTGTTAAAAACTGAATTAGACTCAGGCGTTAATGAAGCCACTGCTTGCATGCTGGGCACAGAGAGCCTTCTTTGAGGAAGACATGTTTGCCACAGTGCTTACTTACACTCTGAAAATGAAATCAAAACATTAGCGAAGCAAAACACATCTGTGATGCTGTTGGTGTGACTGAAGGTAAAACTCACTCGACAGATGTGGACTGTTTCTTGTTGCACGGACACACACACTTGGCCAGTATTGCCAATAAGCCAGGGGTGCCATGACTACTATGACCACATTGATGGGATCTTTACATAATCTCTCTTGCATTTACTTTCCATTTGGGGTGGTAAAAGTCTACAAAATAAAAAAGTCTATAAGAATAAGAATAAGTCAACTGAACATAACTGAACATATCAAACCAAACCGAAAAGGTTCCCCAGATTTGCTGAAGCCTAACAGTGGAGTCCACTGAAGACTGAATGCCCAGAGTGAGACAGGGACAGAGCCAAGGCGTGTGCTTTGGGCAGAAGCCAAAGGCATTAGGAATGTTTGAGGACTATCAATCTGTGTGGGGCACTCCGTTGTAGCAAATATTACTTTAAACTGTGTGATTTTAGCACGTAGTCTTAAAATGGCATAGATGAACCCAAAAAAAAATATACTTCTGAAAAAGACTATCTTTTTGACATGATACGTTACCATCGGTAGGCGACGGACGGACGGAGGGAGAGCGGGGGGACGGAGGGGCAAACGGAAACCTGGATCGCATTGTGCATCTGGAAACTCGATAACGCACAGCCACATCCAAGGGGAGGGGGGGGGGGGGCGATGGGGAAGGGGGAGTTTGGGCAAGTGTCTTTTTTTGTTGTTGTTGGAGCCACAAAAGTACAATAAATAATTTGCCTTGTGCATTAATTTTCAGTAGAACATATTTACAACACCGCCAGCGCCGTATTTCATCTCCCTGCCACGACTCCTCCAGCGTAAACCCCAGCAGCGCGTATTTCTGCCACGCGTAACTGACGCGCCGCGTAGTTCAGTGCAGACCCCTTGTGTGATGAGTAGCTATCGTTATGATGGCTCTCCCTTTGCTTTTAGATAACGATATTCCCAGCGTGAAAGTGTGCACAGGACAGAAGCGAGAAAGTCAGAAAGTTGTGTGACATTGTGCTGTTTTGGACATATTTCGATCTAATAACATTTTATAACTGCACGAATGCGGACGAAATCGTCGAACTCAGGTGTGTGGTGAACTCAACAAATAGAACGTTACTTACCAAGGTAAAGGCAACAAGAGAGTTGGTGATACCAGCGATGTACCTTTGTAACTCCAGAAAAAGGGGAAACTTTTGATTTGAGACCGGAATACAGTTCCCAGATAGAAGTCCCGTTATTCACACAACGCTGTCAGGGATGCAAGGACCGTTGGTAGTTTTTCCAGTCAAATCCAAAGTTACGTTGTATGATCATTTTACGTCCTCAAAAGAGTAATGCAGTGATGGAATTTCAAGCAGGAAAAAAAAGTTAGGTGTCCCCCTCTCTGCTATACGCCGTACAACTCTCAGCAACGGCCGCAAAGAAGTGCCCCTTCTCCGCACCGAGGAGCGCCGCTGTCTGCGAGTGACGTCACGCGCGCCCGCGAGCGGCGACGGAACGTGCGAGCGAGCGTCCTATTCCTGGGAGTAATTGGAAACACATTGTCAATAGTGTTCTTTGAAAGACAAAAAAGCGCGTAATCTATTCAAATCCAAAAAAGCAAGTTAATAAACTTTATGTGGAGCCGACAACATCACAGGGAAAGCATCTGTGAAAGTTTGCGAGACATTTTTCACGCTGGGAAAGAAAAGTTTGTGAACCTGGACAGCTTTGTCTAAAAGGGTGTTACTTTTTTTTTGCACGTAACGGTTGATTGGTTCTGGCCCGAGTTAAAGATATGCCCCCCATATTGAATATTCATTTTCTTAAAAATACAATTTTATTTTATTTGTGTTAGGCTGCCAACGTTTGTGTCCATGCACGGTCTGACTTGATGGGTGGACCCTCATAGTACTCAATCCCAGCACACAGCACGGCGATAACTGAACACAATGCCTGCAGGAATGTCAGACACAGAGGAGGCATTATGCTTTCACTTCTCTTCTGCTTCGTTGGGAGGTTAAACCTATTAAAGGCTGTCGAGGCTCGCTGGCCCACAGCAAAAACAAACACACACAAGATTACGTTTCATGACAGCTGCGCATTGTTGACGCTATGCGTGCCTTACAAAAACAGTCCTGCAAATTAAATTGAACACACACACCATGGGCGTCTTTAGATGGGCGTCCGAGGCTTCAGTCCCAAATGTTTTATGAACAACCCCAGATCATTACATTTTTACATTTTGCTGCCGCTTCAAGTTTACTAGTACTGCCTAAGAATAATAATAATAAAACAAATAGCCCCGGATCTATCTGTCATTCCGATCACGCATTAAAAGCATATGACATAGCAGATCAGAAACGCAAGTAACCGTGGATCATCCCGTGTGTCATTCCACCAGCAGATCTACTTCACACTTCTTGGCACGGGAGCATTTTGTGTGAGCAAGAGAGAGAGGGAGAGAGAGAGAGAGAGAGAGAGAGGGGGAGAGGGAGAGAGAGAGAGAGAAAAAGAGAGAGAAAAAGAGAGAGAGCGAGAGAGAGAAACAGAGAGTGAGAGAGAGAGAGAGGGAGAGAGAGAGAGAGTGAGAGAGAGAGAGAGGGAGGGAGAGAGAGAGGGAGAGAGAGAGAGAGAGCTCACCGGGTACAGGGCTGGTCATTGTTAGCATCTGGTGGAAGCTAGCAAGCTAATTCACTATGGCAACACTTGAAGGCCACGGATGTAAGGAGCTTTTTCAAAAAGAAAAAGTCATGAAGGCAGCAGCCAGGCGCAGGCGAGGCTCGAGGAGGTGGAGGAGGAGGAGTTACCTCCTGTTGCTGACCGTTTTGGGCGGGAGCCAGGTAAAGGGGGATGAAACGATAAGGACCGTTTAGACTCAACTTTAATATCTGCCAGTTTAAAATCAATCTCCAGACAATACTCTTCAGAGGCCAAATCTAAACCTCGGTTTACCAAACAAAGGTTGATGTTGTTTTATGATATTCAAACAGTAGGATGTTCACACATATAATTTATGTCTATAAAAACCGCATAAATGTTTTCTATGGGAGACCATAGTGTGTGACTGACTGAGCGCAAAAGTGTTTCCATGGAGACAAGTTCACGCGAGTCAGACTGACGATTGGCCCTGCATGCCATTGGCTGTCTTTTGGCTTACTCTCAAACTGCGTGAGAATTAAAAAAAAATCTTCTCGGGGTAGAATGCCCCCGGACACCACTACAGGTCGCGAGTGTTTCCAACTCCCTGGAACACACCGAAACAACACACACACACACACACACACACACACCGAAAGATCCCTGAGCTCATGATATGCAGTCTGAACAGCAGAGTTTCTCCTCTCAGTCCTGGGCACGAATGCAGTCTAAACAGCTGAGGCTGATGGGTCACATGGGTTTCTTGTACGAAGTATTACGACCTTGCAAAGAGAGATAACAGTTGTTGGCAGTGCATGACAAAGTTAGATTGTTTCTGTTTTGATGATATATTTAGCTCTTAACAGAACATTTATCTGTTTGTGTGTATGTGTCTGTGTGTGTGTGTGTGTGTGTGTGTGACACCATACACATCATTGTGTGTTTATTGACACAATTATTTCTTATCAAATAGTTACTGGAGATACTTGCTATAAATCACACATTTAAAAGGGCATTTTGTAAATAGCAACTCAATATAATATAACATGTTATGTTAACACACACTACATTGCACACTGCACATTGCACATCCACTTTTGCACTCCTGCCCTGCTTTTTGTATTGTAGTACCTATTGTGTTTGTGTAGTACTTATTGTGTTTGTATGTTTTATGTTCACTGTATGCACCAGAACAAATTCCAGGTAGGTGTAAACCTACTTGGCAATAAATACTATTCTGATTCTGATTCTGATTCTGATTCTCAATATCAATGTTCCAGAGGGTATTCAGCCCCAGCACAGCGGTCATGTGGTGGTTATGTACATGATAAGTCATGTGGTGGTTATGTACATGATAAGTC
>NW_024880134.1:0-7500 GCF_900700415.2 Clupea harengus
CAGTGGCTGAGTGTGGGGTTGCGTGGATGACTAATAGTGGGAGGGTAAAGCAGCACGGGGGACTGCAAACAACTCCAGAGACAAAGAGGTGAGAGAGGAAGAGAGAGGAGGGAGGAAGGGAGACAAACATCATTTTGGGTTGGGGAGGGGGGTCGGGGAGGGGGGTGAGGTGGGGAGAGCAGGAGTGATGACAGACAACCAATCTCTCAGAGCCCCACAGCGTGTGCATCCCAGGGGGGGAGAGAGAGAGAGAGAGAAAGAGAGAGAGAGAGAGAGAGAGAGAGAGAGAGAGAGAGAAAGACAGAGAGAGAAAGAGAGAGAGAGAAGAGAGAGAGAGAAAGAGAGAGAGAGACAGATGCGAAGGAGGGGGTGGAGAACATTTTTACCTGACACTGCCACCTGTTCGTCTCATGGCTCGCACCACTGGAAAGAGAAGAGTTGTACCCGCAGGGTGTGTGTGTGTGTGTGTGTTTGTGTGTGTGTGTGTGAGCGCGCGCAGTGTGTGTGTGTGTGTATGTGTGTGTGAGCGCGCACAGTGTGTGTGTGTGTGTGTGTGTGAGCGCGCGCAGTGTGTGTGTGTGTGTGTGAGCGTGCGCAGTGTGTGTGTGTGTGTGTGTGTGTGTGTGTGTGTGTGAGCGTGCGCAGTGTGTGTGTGTGTGTGTGTGTGTGTGTGCCACCCTGTCATATCATGGCTCGCACCACTGGAAAGAGAAGAGTTGTACCCGCAGGGTGTGTGTTTGTGTGTGTGTGTGTGTGTGTGTGTGTGCCACCCTGTTCATCTCATGGCTCGCACCACTGGAAAGAGAAGAGTTGTACCCGCAGGGAACATCTGTCTCACACAGCGCTATAAAAACCTCACATAAAAAAGATACGACTGTGCTTAGAAAGGTGCGGTTTAATATTTATGATAACTTACGATGTATTGTCTTTATTCTCAGTTGCCAAAAGCCATTGTTAAACTATACAGTAAAAAAGAAGGCCTTGTAGATCTGGAAGAGATGACAATGGGTTTTGAAGAAAAGGAGTTTTGATGTTGTGAATCTGCAACACAAAGGTCATGGATATGACAAGTCAAGTTTGATTTGACCAAAAAGGTTTTTGGAATATCATCAGATCACTCACTGAGTGAGAAGGCCTTTAAAAGTTTTTTAAGTTTAATGTGGCTTCACAGTTCTATAATGTCATAAAATAGAGGGAGAAATGTACATCATTTGACTTCCGCACAAATGACCCTTAGGTGCACACAAACCACTCTTTGAAAAGAGTTGCAGCATTTCCTTCCTTTTAAGTGTCAAGCTGTGCATCGAAGAGGGCTATCTTAAGACTAGGCACGTTTATCTTAATACAGGCCAGCCGGCTAAACTGTGCATACATCAGTTTAGCAGCAGGACAGCAAATAGACGCCATGATGGAGAACTAATTGGAGTAAGGTTTTTAGGGAGGTGCCATTAAAATGCAAAGGCTTCCCATTAAAGCCCATTTGCAAGAAACCCCACTTCTATGGGGAGTAAGGCGGGGGACAGAGGCAAGTGAGATACTGGAGTATACTGGGGCATTAGGCTTATCCTATTAAAGCACGAGAGCATTAAAAGTTCACAGGAATAAAACCGCTTTGTGCACATTCAGCTCTCTGCCCCAGAGGAACACATAAACACACACAACCCCACATGCACACACTCACAGACACACACACATACCCACATGCACACACTCACAGACACACACACATACCCACATGCACACACTCACAGGCACACACACATACCCACGGCGGCGGCACAAGCGTGCGCACACACACAGATGCTTGTAAGAGTGTACATACACACACTCACAGACACACACACACACAGAGACACTCATCAGAGTGTACATGCACACACTCATAGACACACACACACAC
The DNA here is from genome assembly GCF_900700415.2 of Clupea harengus. Classification (NCBI taxonomy): domain Eukaryota; kingdom Metazoa; phylum Chordata; class Actinopteri; order Clupeiformes; family Clupeidae; genus Clupea; species Clupea harengus. Next base: position 1,901 of record NW_024880134.1, read on the forward strand.
ACAGAAGCTCAGAGAATGCACATACGCATACACACACTCACACAAGCGCACACACATACACACACACACACTCACAAACCCACACATACACACTCATGTTGATGCACATACAACACACTCACACACTCAAACACATACACAAGCATCTCGTGCCGGCGTCAGACTCAAGGCACAAAGGCTACGCTCCGGTATGTGATGCGAGTGGTGTGAAGGCTACGCTCCGGTGTGTGATGCGAGTGGTGTGAAGGCTACGCTCCGGTGTGTGATGGCGAGTGGTGTGAAGGCTACGCTCCGGTGTGTGATGCGAGTGGTGTGAAGGCTACGCTCCGGTGTGTGATGCGAGTGGTGTAATAACGTCAATAACGATCAGCCGAGGGAGCCGGGCTGCACAGGCACAGAGTGTAGGAGGTGAGATAAAGTAGCGTGACATTTCAGACACAAAGCTCCCCCACACCTGCAATTAATCACCGCCCACCCATTCCAGACACCACCTAAACTCACCGTGGAGCTCCGTGTCTGGCCAGGGCACCGGCTGTCTATCTTATGCTGGTGTGTGTATGTGTGTGTGTGATGCTGGTGTATGTGTGTGTGATGCTGGTGTGTGTGTGATGCTGGTGTGTGTATGTGTGTGTGATGCTGGTGTGTGTGTGTGTGTGTGTGTGTGATGCTGGTGTGTGTGTGTGTGATGCTGGTGTGTGTGTGTATGTGTGTGTGATGCTGGTGTGTGTGTGTGTGTGTGTGTGATGCTGTGGTGGGTGATGCTGGTGTGTGTGTGTGTGTGTGTGTGTGTGTGATGCTGGTGTGTGTGTGTGTGTGTGTGATGCTGTGGTGGGTGATGCTGGTGTGTGTGTGTGTGTGTGTGTGATGCTGGTGTGGGTGATGCTGGTGTGTGTGTGTGTGTGTGTGTGATGCTGGTGTGTGTGTGATACTGGTGTGTGTGTGTGTAATGCGTGTGTATGTGTGTGTGTGTGTGTGTGTGTGTGTGATGCTGGTGTGGGTGATGCTGGTGTGTGTGTGTGTGTGTGTGTGTGATGCTGGTGTGTGTGTGATACTGGTGTGTGTGTGTGTGTGTGGGTGATGCTGGTGTGTGTGTGTGTGTGTGTGTGATGCTGGTGTGTGTGTGTGTGTGTGTGTGTGTGATGCTGGTGTGTGTGTGTGTGTGTGTATGTGTGTGTGTGTGTGTGTGTGTGTGTGATGCTGGTGTGGGTCTATTATTCATGATAACATAACATGAGGGGCCAAATCATCCTGCATATTTGACCATATATGTGATCATATGAGGACGCACGTCAGGGTCTGTGGTGGGGGTGTGATGCTCCAGGTGTCGGACGCACGTCAGGGTCTGTGGAGGGGGTCTAATGCTCCAGGTGTCGTCAGGGTCTGTGGAGGGGGTGTAATGCTCCAGGTGTCGTCTTTGAAGAGGGTGCTGGGTTCTTTATGGAGCAGTCCTGGGCTCCTGGCAGTCATTGAAGCTGCTTTTGACTTGTTTGTCTTGTGCTCTCATGCATTGCACAAGGTTAATTGTTGAGGCGACCCCTCCAGAACAAACATCACAAAAAACACACTCACATATTGGCTGTGATTGTGTGTGTGTGCGTCAAGTATCCCTGGCTTAGGAGTAATTTCATATCTGGACATTTCATGGCTCTGTGACACTCCAAAAGATTATGAAGGTGTCACGTGTCATTTCTCAGAGATTTGCAGAAAACAAACAGTCTCGGGACTCAGCTTGCCTCGTGCCTGTCTTCCAGTACCAGTCTATTCCATCAGTTCAGGTAGATGAACCTGCCTTTATGCTCGCTACTCTCCTGAACACCCCCCCCCCCCCCCCCCCCCTTTTCAACGGCCTTTTCAGGCTTCCATTCTCCTTTCCCGAGGAACAATAAGCCCCAGCCTTCCTGCCTAAAGCCGCCGTCCTTAATCAGAGTGACGAGGAAATCGACAACGCGTCAGGAAACTAATACAATCTCATCGCAGGCAGGCAGGCAGGCAGGCGCTGGCCCCGCAGGTTTATTAAACAGGAGGAGAAGTGATTGAAACACACCTCATAGGTCCAGAGTCATTTAAAAATAGAGGAACAGAGATGGAAAGGGAGCTGGAACAAAAAAGCAACCTCCCCGTAACAGGCCGCTGCAGACACTTTATTTATTTCTATTATTGTTATTATGATTACTGCCTTAGCGGGGAAAGCAATGCCATGTCATTTAATATGCAGTGTTTTTATGAGATGATAAATGTATTTAATGACTGGGGCATAATGTGTTCAAGTGTGAATTCATTCAGTGGCAGGATATTTTACAATTGCATTTGCTGATGGGGAATTAATTGAAATGGCTTTACAGCCGGGCATCATATCATTCAGAACATAAGACAAGCTGGAAAGACATTAAAAGAAATGATACTTCCCTTCATGCGTTAACTCTTGTCGGCCTGCGTAAAGACTTGGGAACTGAAAGAGCAGGGGATGGAATCCGCCCATCCCTCAGATCAATCTTCTGATCCATGCGCAAATAATCCCCTAACAGACAGACTGCGGTCACACAGATCAAGGACAAAGCAGCTGCGAACGAGCCACCACATCCCCCCTCCTCAGTCTGTGCCTCCACAGCAATCCCATCCTCTTAAAACCAAACCGCCATTAATTAGTCTGCGCAAGAACAAATTGCTGAATCATCACCGCATTTAAGCACTCATCAAAGGACGGGGAGACACATCCATTCTGCGTTACAATGAGAGAGCTTTGTGTTTAAGAAGAAAGACCAGCAGGGGAAGAGCTTATTTCAGCAATGCGTTCGCATTTATTCAATTATCACCCACAAATATAATGGGGGGATCCATTTTTCCTCTGATGCGACTCAGGCGGTCTGCCACCCACGGCTTCTTCGCATGGCGTGCCGTTTCTCTCATTAAGTCGTTTTGCTCTTGTCTATCTTTCGATTTTTTTTTTTTTTAGAAAACATTGCAGGGCATTTGTTGTCACCACAGATGAAAGAAGCCGTGCGGAAGGCACAGATGTCCACGGCCATGACCATTTGTGCACGTGTGCACGCAGTGCTCACACCTGTTCACTGAGTGTCTTGCACACACTCAAATGTGAATAGTACAGCAGTCCCACAGAAAAATACAAGCTTTTTATATGTCAGTGTACATGTTATGTGTTTAATACTCCAAATATTGATGAGTATAATGTACTTCTTATGTAAGGTTTTTTCATGTACTTAGAGTTGAGGTTAGTATGGTTAGAAACAAGAGTTTGTGACATGGAGCATTACATACTTACATAAGAAGTAAAGTTTTTCACTATAGCACGTTCGTCCCAAACGTGGGACCAAAAATACACGGCTAGGCAGTTTATCGGGGCTCATTCCTCAGGTTAGATTGCACACTGAGAGAAATTTAAACAGTTTCATACATAAATGATAGAATACTAATGGCCTATGGCTAAGAGCCTGGAAGTGAAAACAAAAGGCCTTCCTCGTTACGCATGTAAATAAATATGTAAATAGTCCTTAGTGCACAACCACAGAGAACTATGTAATTCCCTTAAGTGTTTCTATGACTCACCGCAGTGACACCGCAGTGCCTGCTCGTCTTGATGTACATTACCCTAAGCAGTGCAGTGCAAGGTCGCAGAATAAGCAACAATGCAAGATTTACACGAATCCAAATGCAACAGGGCTTATCTCAATTCCTGAAAGCCTGCTTGCCATTCGCGTTGAACCCGCTGCTAAAAACGCTGTCTTTCCAGTTGGTGCCAAGTATAAATTAGGCAAATCTCTGCTCCTTATTTTCGTGGAGTCCACGAAAATGGTGCGAGCCCTTCCAGCACGGATGCTGATTTTAGGAGCGCTTGTTTCAGGAGCAAGAGATAAATAACCGGCTCTTAAAAATACACGGAGTCTCCTCCCTGCAGCAAGGGGAGCCAGGAAACGAACAGGTGGCCAATTAAAATACAAGATGTGTGCAGGAGGGGAATGAGTAAATAGCAGGCAATTAGCCTGATCACTCGCCCCACAGGCACGAGGCATCTTGGTCACGAAATGAAAGTGAACGACGGTGGCAAGGCAGCGGGGAGACGTCTTACGGGGGGACAGGAACCGCTCTGGAGGGTCAGGGGGACAGGAACAGCTCTGGAGGGTCAGGGGGACAGGGACCGCTCTGGAGGTTCAGGGAAGCAGATGATTTCAGACAGCCAAGCAAACGTCCCAGTTTTCTATTTGGTTTTGTGACTTCATGCCACATTAATGGTATGGCGCAGTGGGTCAAAATCGCATTCATGAGGAGGCCTATCAAGCCACTGGCCCGAGTCTAAATGACTGAGACTATGTGGCAGGCTGGCTGGATCTGGGATGACAAATTGATACGTTGATTTGGAACGGGGCTTCTTTCGACGGTTGAATGACAGAGACGGAACGACTGCACGACTCATGTGCCTGTTGCAGAGTGATAAGAAAGACTCCAACGGCGCATCGCCATGTAAACGTCACAAGAAAAATGGCGACAAGAGAGAAATGTCATATTTTCAGTCGGGGTCCAAAACACAAGTGTGGGGATAGCAGCTGTTCTGAGTAATGCAGAAGTCACAGTCTCCTCACTGAGGCTTTTTGGCCGTTAGCCAAAGCTATTAGCTTCAGTCCCTCCATCATCTACCTGCCTGAACACATGGCCATTTGGTGAGCCATGTGTTTGTCCATCAAGAGCAAATGAGAGAGAGAAAATATGGGTTAAGAGTCATTAACAAAAATGACAAGAAGGGGAAAAAAATGATATTGAAAATCAACAGCCTGTTGAGAGGCAAGACACATGCAATTATGGAAGAGCAAACTACAAGCTATTGCCGGGTGAAGTTGAACACTTTGCACAGCGAGGTCCCTCCTGCTGTGAGGACAGATTGACACCCCAGGGGAAGGTAGTGATACACAGGATCAAATAAGTTGACAGTCCAACATAAGTCAATTTCTCCCAACGTTAAAGTCGGGTGTACCAAACATTATTACCTAACGGTTCAGTGTTTGATCTTCGCTGAGAGCATCCCTGTATGATGACTCACATAAGCCGCTGGCACAGTATGAAAGTTAACTCATTTGTGGGCATGATTAAACACTCGTTCGGAGGGTTGGACGATCCACTGATGCACGATTTTTGAAAGGGAAACGGGCGATGTGGTGACTAATCAGGCACAGATGGCAGAGAACGCAGCGCATGTAGCATTTTTTGTAGCACCCAGGAGAACGTTTCTGCCACTTTGATACCGATATGTTTCTTTTTAAAAAAGGCACGCCATGTCTTCATGGTTGAAGAGAGACAATTGAGTTGGGGGGGGGGGGGGGGGGGGGGTCTTTTCTTGTCTTTTCTTCTTTGTGGGCATGAGAATTTAATTTGGCGAAGTCACTTGCTGAGCGGCTGATGAAACTCGGAGAAAAACGGAGGAGAGAGAGAGAGTAAGACAGCACCAGGACGAAATGACAGCTTTCAGATGAAAAGAGCACAGATGGGGAAGAGGAGGTACAGTAGATTGATGTGTAAATAAACGAGTGTAAATACAAAACACTTCCCTTCAGCTGAATGCCTGTCTTAATACGAAGCAAGCACACCTACAT
>NW_024880134.1:12500-27500 GCF_900700415.2 Clupea harengus
CTGTAACTCCTTTGGGTGAAAAGACAGGTGTTGACGAGAGGAACATACACAAAAGCTCCTGTTAAAGGAGCTAAACGTGTGTTTTGTTTTTGATGTATTATATATCATAGTCCTCTACCTGCAGAAATGCCACAAAAAAATATTTCAAAGACAAATAATTTGAAGCGATGAAAGAACGAAGACATATTTTGAATGCAGGAAAAGTTCTTACACTTGACACCTCAAGATGTGTGTTTATCTTTTGTTGACACCATGAAGAAGTCAGTAGTCAGTAATCTTCAAGTCATAGACCGCGATAAAGGCCTTTGATAATCTCAGAGACTTTAACATTCAGTGTATAATACATAAAACTGTTATTCAAACAAGGTCTTCCAAAGACAGACGCACTCCATATTATTACACCCAAAATCTGTAGATACATAAGTAAGACACCTCTGAATCACCTTTCATTTGAGTTATAGGTTAGCGTTTCAGAAGATATTTCACAAAAGACTGGGCTCATTTTTCATGTAGCTGTGTTTTCTTGTCTCTATTCTTGCCCGTGTGCTATTTAAATACTACAAGTGTTCTGTTTGTGATGATAAATAATGTTGGCCCTGGAAAGTTTCTTGTCCAACTGTTCATTGTGAACTGTGGTCCGTTATGTAACTGCTGCACCCCAGTGGGTGGTGGAAAGCCTACTTTATCCTGCCGCTTTGTTTCACATCTGAAAAGAATCTCATTCGCTGCCTTAAGATCTCTGCCAGACAATACACAATAGATACTGTAAAACTCGTTCTAATGATATGTAAGTATAGGCCTGCACGGATTCAAGAAAAATTAATACCAGACGATTAAGGATTTGACATAAATACATCCCGTAGAGAACACATTAATTGCAATAACGAGCAGAAACCATAGCAACCAGTCTTGTTTCACAGGGTACTGCCGAGCTGCACTGTTCAGTCTGCACTGAAACCCACGGCAACCTCCAGCATGTAAGTGAAAAGTGCAACATTGATTGAAATTGATATTTTTAAACATGCTCCCAAATGGACCACCACAGCTGATTAAATTACATTAACGACCTGCCATGGATTTTTTTTCTCGGCACTTGGAGACACTCCAGTGGCTCCCTGAGACGAGCTTATGTACACACAAGAGTCTGGCCTATCAGCACAGGTGACCCACTGGGGCCTCCCCTCGCCTCCATCTCTGCATCTCTACATGTCTCGCCCTTCCCCTCTACCTGAGGGGCCCCTGTCGCTAATGTGGCCCTCACCTGTTTAAGCCGTTAAAAACGTGCTTTCCTCCTCCGATTGGCATCCTAAAGCCATTACTCTACATCACCAGTTCCACCCTTTGACCCATAAGCGGGGACAAGAGGAGAGCGAAATAACCACTGAAGCGTTACAGCCATCACTGAAACAATTAAGTTCTAACAGAGTTTAATCACCTCCTGGACCTCATCTGTGGCTGTGACTGCCGGGGGGGGGAAATAAATCCCATCATCGCAGCTGTCCTCTCCCCTTACTGCCATGGTAAAGACAGGGGAGGGCACAGGCCTGCAGTTTATGGCCCCAGCATTCAGCTGTCTCAAGATAATGAGCCTGTCATGTCTGAATAACATGAAGGAATATTAATGATTCCAGGCATCTATTTACAAAAGGCCAACAGCCAGCCAGCCTGCCAGAAGCTTCCGGTACCTGTGTGAGGCTAAGTGCTCCTGAAGCATGTGCCAGAAGAACGCTAGCGGGAGGCTGATGATGCAGAGAGAGTGTGGGAGTGTTTTTGGAAAGCGTGGCCTTCAGGGTGACTGATACTCATCAGTACTTGAAATACTTTCGTCAAAAACTCAGCCTTGTGGAATTTAACATTCAATTAATTTATTGAATAATTTGTCAAAGCAGCAATTATTTTCCACCTCGTGGTTCTACAAGAAGAGGTGGCCAACCCACGGAATGTGTCATGTTCATTCCAAAGCAGTTCTGCTCAAAACAAGGGAGGAACAAGGCTGTGGGAAGCACAGCAAAAGGGGCAAATCTCACCTTTTAACTGGAGAGTTAATCGCCATGACAACATGCCCCACTATAGCTGTAGAGCAATAGTGATACATTCCTGTAAATACTTTTCATTGTAGCCTTACTGTTTTCTAATGTTTCATAGCATATTAGTTTTATGTTACTTAAAGTAACATCAAAGGGAAATACAACTAAAGTTTCACTAGGAATTGAATATATTACCCTTAAAAATGTCAAGACTCTCCATGTTGGAAAACCTGCAAAACCTTATAAACAGATTTAATAAAAAAAAATGAATAATTCAAGACTAAATCTCATATTTCGTAGCATATAATTTCACTTCATTGCAGACATTAGGCATAGCAGTGCTCGGAGTGAAGACTGCCATCATTGTCAATGGATAGTTCCACTACACAGCAAACTTGCTGGATGAACAGAAGCAATAATTAATTGACTCTACACGAAGTGCAACCCCTTATTGGATAACACAGCCAAATGGGAGTTAATAGCCTGCTCCTTATGACATTAGAGGTTGTAAATGGCCTCTGAAGAATTCTTCCAGTATTAATCCTTCTGTATCAAATATCTTTTGGGTCGGATTTGGGAATTTGTTGAGACTTTACAATGAATTAAGCGGATCTGACAGCAAACCCTAATACACGCACCAAGAAATGAGAGTTTAATTAAACCACAGGCTCCAAACATGTTTAAAGACCAGAGGGAAACACACAGGTCCCCGAGGGCTGGCCTGTGATGAACGAGAGGGTTTAATCCACCAAATGCCGGGGATATTTCTTTAGGGAACTGGATGATTGAACAATGCTGTCTGTAACATCAACATTAATTAACCTATAAATGAAGACTGACAGACTTCCACAACCTGAAATTTACAAACATATGTGTATCTGCCTATTAAAAACATTTAAAGTTTTTGTTATATGTTCTTTTGTTTTGTAAATTCAAATTGTCTTCATGAAGCTTGTGTAAACAGCATGACTCTTTCTTCTTCTTCTTCTTCTCATTCCCACACGTACCTGTGCGCTGTCAATCTATCAATCTATCTTTGCAATCATTTTAACAAAGTTGATAACATCAGACAATATTGGCAAGAACAGTTCTGCCCATCATACCAGAAGTTGTGTCTGACACATTCAGATGGCGTAGGCTCATTCCACCTGCTGGATCCTATTTTGCATTCCTCCCAAAACAAGCTTAATTGTGACTAATTATCTCATTAAAGTAACTGAACCTTTTTACAGCAATTAAAAAGTCATTAAACCAGTAATATACATTGGGTCGACAACCATTCAATACCTCTATAGATTGTTTTCCATCCAAAGAGCTTTCAAGGACCTTTCCATGTGCTAATGGACATAGCGGTCACATACGAAACACTAAAAACTCACAGCACAGAGCACACCATGAAGCTCAAAGTCAATTCAATCATCATCTGAAGTAGTGTTGTGAATTCTGCGCGGTGAACCTTCTAGAAATAGCTCCAAAAGCACATGCTCCCATCCGTCTGATTGAGCTCTCTGTGGTTTGCCGTGGGTGGACCTGGAGAGTTGTTCTATCAGAGGCTGACACACAAATCTTTCATTTCATTTGGCTCTCAGTGGTGCACACAGAACAGAAACTTGCAGCAGTCCCACTTCGCCAGACATGTATTACAGACAAATATGAATTATTATTATTAATACGCAATGCCTGGAGACAACCGTGGGGAAATGTGAACTACACGTGGGTAGGATCCAAAGACAGGTAGGTGGGTGACAATTACAACATTAAAGACAAAATGTGGCTAAAAGTCCAGGGAAATGCAGACATGGGGGCGAGTGGTGGAGCAAAAGATTGGTAAGCGTAGTGTAGTTAGTATTCACTGAGTGGTCTCCTGAAGGTGAACTCGTATCACATCACAATGTAATGTTTAGCCTAGCGAAACCCCTTGCAAAATGATCTACAAACAAACAATAAAATGGTGTTTTTCCTTTGACACTAGCGCCTTCATTTTAGCAAACATACTGAACCCCGTCCACCAACAGGTCAACTGCGATTCCAGCGGGTTGATTACATCGAGCCAAGCGCTATGGCAACAGACTCCACTCAAACTACAACACAGGGGGGGGCTCCAGTAATGTTGCCCCCTTCCCCCTTTCTGCACCTTCTACGTCTCTCTCTTTCATCTGAATCACATTACAAGTCTGTTTACCTCAACGCTAATTTCACTGGCTGCCACCAGGCGCCCTGTAATGATCGCAGCACTGTCGTGTTGAGCATCTCGCCAATCACTCAGGGGGGAAAGGGGTGGGGTGGGGGGGGTGGGGGGGTGGGGTTGTGCTCTCTCAGTGTACGCGGCGACATCATTTAAACCTTTATGAAATATCAACACAGAGAGCGCGGTGACATTCCGGTGGTGGCAAGGGGGATATGAGCGCTGGAGAGGGGAGTTGTTTGTAATCCATTTAGTCCTGTAGCCTCCGCAACTGGAAGCCCACCGCTCCACCCTCTTCCTCCTCCACCCTCTTCCTCCTCCACCTCCGCTGAAGCTGTAAACACTGGCAGTCCCCTCCATTCCACTTGATTAAGCGAGAGCATTCGCCAGCTGAGAGAAGAAAAATGTCCACGGATCTGGTTTTCATCTCCATTGATTGTTTTCTTTCTCGGGTCTATTGATTGTGCATTGCCAATGTTTTGTTTTTATTGCCCAAAGCAGGCAGCATGACTAAATATGGGCCAGTGAATGTGGATGCACTGCTGAATCATATGGTGGATTAACACACTGTCTTCCATGTGAAAAGGCAGGAAACGCTTGTGTTAATTCTTCACGCAACACACTAAATATAAGCTTTTACACTTTGCAAAAGCACCGGAGACTAAGTATACAATGGCTATCAATGATGAGTCATTTATAAATGCCTTTAACCTAGCTTGTTTGTTCCAGAAGTTTGTTTGTTTGTTTGGGAGTGTGTGTATAGTACGTGTGTGTGTGTTTATCCTTCAGCAGAGAACGACACCCCTGAGCTCCAGGCTAAATAGCACATAAACAGCTGTTCATATTTGCTGCCGGACAAAAACGAAAGTGAGCCACAGCCATCAAAGAGACTCCAGCAGCCCGCAACATCTGTCACTACAGCCTGGAGTCTCAGACAGCCCCACTAATCAATTCAGTAGATACACACATACCTGAAACTGAAGCATGTATTGGAGTCATTTCGGGACGTTTACAATAATGCACACCGAGAACAGGCAAGGTATTCACTGAGGATGTGATAACATTGCAGCTATATTGTCTGTGTGTGTGTGTGTGTGTGTGTGTGTGACAGTGCCTGCAGCGTATATAGCCTACATGCTATTTGTGTCTGCATTTCAACCACATTCTATATAAAACCAGACATCTTCAGCTGAATGAGAGAGAGAGAGAGAGAGAGAGAGAGAGAGCAGCACTTTGAATCATGTACATTTTTACAGTGTTTCTCGGAGAAATATTTCAGGCCTTATTTTATGTGCCCTGTTGGAACTGCTATGGTTAACCTAGAGAGAAAAAACACACGACTTTGCTATGGTTAACCCAGAGAGAAAAACACACTACTTTGCTATGGTTAACCCAGAGAAAAAAACACACGACTTTGTCCTTATTGACATTTGGTGCTTGGGGAATGGGTCCAGCGCTAGTGATGGAGCCTAATAGCTAATGCCTGACCGCTTTAAACCTGGCTTTTCCAATAGCTGCTCATAGCCCACCACTCCAATATGGAGATCTGCTCCAGAGATGACCCATCAGGTCAAACAGGATCAAATCAATGTGGGCACCTACACCACAAAAGGGATGCCTTTCGGTGTGATGCTCTGAGTGGCCATTACCCTCTCTCTCTCCACCACCAGCCCCCAGACACACACACACACACACACACACACATGCACACACACACACACACACAGAGAGAGACACACACACACACACACACAGAGAGAGAGTGAGAGAGAGAGAGGGAGACATACACACACACACACACACACACACACACACACACACACACACACACACACAGACAGAGAGAGAGAGAGAGAGAGTGAGAGAGAGAGAGAGAGAGAGGGAGACATACACACACACTGGTAAATAAGTTAAATTGGCAAATAAAATAATTTAATTTAAAAAAAAGCTTAAAAGTGCTTAAAATATGTCAGCACACTTGGTGCTGTCAAACATGTGTCATCTGATCATGGAATGTCTTGATGTGTCTGCTTAGACCAGTTCAAATGAAAACTTCAGAAGGATATGGACATCACAACAACAAAAGACATTTCCAAAGGAGAATAAAGCAATAACCCACTATATTAGGACAGCAACAAAACTCTACTGAGATGCTTATCCTACTAGTAATAGCTAAAATAACTATCTCCTTAAAGCAAAACATTAAAGATGAAGTACAGTCTCTGATATCTGCATTATGTGATAGAGAAGTTTCAAAGAAAATCACTTCCGTCTTGACAGAAGTGTTCAGTCATCTGCATCTGAGCAGCTACCCTCTTCATTTCTTTTGCAATGAACCCCAGATTGCATATGATACCCCAGATTGCATATGATAGTGTTTATTTATTCCTATTGAGTATCACCTCACTGGCGGCTCTGGGGTTTTTCCAAAGCATCCGTTTCCCATTTCACCGCCGGCCTGATTGACTGTCAGGCCATCGACGCCACTTTCTCCCTGGCCCATCAAGCCGCCCTCAACCCCCGCGATCCCCCATGAGCCTCTCTGTCTAGCCTGATTGAGCTTCGGCGGCACTGAGTCAAGACTGACGAGGCATGACTGCTGCTCCCTGAGCTTCCCAGCGATCTGACACGTCTCCTGCAACACGTCTTCTGTGGGAGTCGCCGCGGGAACTCTTAACAAACTAGATAGGCCAGGGGGGAAAGGTGGTCAAAACAAGAGAGGAGTACACACATTGATAGCGTGTGTTTGTGTGTGTGTGTGTGTGTGTGTGCCTATGAGTGTGTGTGTGAGTGTGTGTGTGCCTGTCAGTGTGTGTCACAGAGAGAGAGAGAGAGGTCGATAATGCAAAACTGTGTTTACGTGAATACTATATCTGTTGTCAGCTCATCTTCTTCAGGAGGGAAGACATCACACAATCTCCACTGACCAGTTGTCCATCCTCATCACCGACTCATCTCATCGCAAGATGAGAAAGATGATGTATGATCACCTTCATCCCCAGCCAAGATAAAGGGTGTACGACAGTAAGGGTGCTGGCCTGATGAAGGCCTGCATTGGTCCAACACTTCCCACTGCCATTAGTATTCAGAGCTTAACACACAGGGGCAGATGTACCAACACCTTAGTGCCCGTTTAAGGCAACAATTTCACTGTTTGTGTTGCATTCCCTCAACAACCGTCCATGCGGCCTACAGTGAGCCCACATCTTTACTGTTTGTTTTCCTTGTTTATTTTTAGGGGTTGGAAGTGCACATGTCCACTCCTTTGCTAAAGAATCCAAGGCCCAAATGCCAGGCGCACCGCCAGATCTCAAGCTGTTGCCACGGTTTCAAGTAAGCAAAGGGCTCCCCTGGGTCTAGACTCGCCAATGCACTGGCAGACAATTCCGTTCGCTGTAACATTTTATTCACGCCACCTAGCAGCTGCACAAGATAAAACAAAACAAAACAAAACAAAACAAAACGTCGTCTTATCTTAAGCAGATTATCGCATGATGCAACTTTAAGTCTCAAAAATCCCTGATGTCAAAACAAGTAATGGCTGTCTTGCAACAAACAGTTGTAATATTTATGGAATGAGTTTGAAGGTAAATATTAGAACAAAAACAATGAAAGTGGTCAGTGTGTTTGGGTGTGTGTGTGTGTGTGTGTGTGTGTGTGTGTGTGTGTGTGTGTGTGTGTGTATGTATGTATGTGGTGTGTGTTTGTGTGTGTGTGTGTGTGTGTGTGTGTGTGTGTGTGTGTGTGTGTGTATGTATGTATGTGGTGTGTGTTTGTGTTCGCATACTCATATTTGGTATTTATGCTAAAACATGCTGTACATAATGCGTGTGTCCGTAAGAGTGAAAAAGTGTGAGTGTGTTTCAGACGCTGGGCACAAAAGACACCAGGCAGAGTTCGATCTCTGTCCCAAGGAGAGTTAGACTATTGATCACTGTGACTTGCAGGTGGGTGGAGAACGCAGAGCGCCCCTCTGCATTAATGCACTGATGCGGGGTGTCATTATAGCTGCCAGGCTCCTCCTCTCGCACAGAGACGTCAGGACAGAGGCTGGAGAAGGACAAGGGACGGGGAACCTGGGAGAGAAAGAGAGAGAGATAGAGAGAGAGAGAGAGAGAGAGAGAGAGAGAGAGAAAGCGAAAGAGAGAGAGAGGCGAGCGTAGGGCAGTCAGAGCTGTGCTTGAGAGGGAGAGTGTGTGATTAAGTAAGTGGAGCCCGAAGGCAAAATGCTTCAATCGGCCGCCGTGACGTCCAAAACGGACACGTGAAAAGGAATGAAACTTGACAAGACATGAAGACATGACAAGATTCAAAGTGACCTTCGGCTCGATTCGTCCTAGATGAGTCACCGGACAGGAAGGTTGGGACGAGGGGAGGAGAGGAATGCAAGGCAGACGAGGGAGAGGAGAGGAGAGGAGAGCAGAGCAGAGGAGAGCAGAGGAGAGGAGAGCGGAGGAGAGGAGAGGGGGGGAAGAGAGGAGAGGAGGGGAGAGGAGGGGAGAAGAGGGGAGAGGAGAGCAGAGTAGAGGAGAGGAGAGCAGAGGAGAGGAGAGAAAGCAAGAAAGTACAAAGGGGAGAGACCAAGGGAGGACAGAAAAAAGGTAGGAGGAAAGGAGATAAGAGTGAAAAGAAAGAAAAGGACCAGAAACCTGCCGGTAGAGGGGAGGAGCCTGTCGGTAGAGGGGAGGAGCATACCGGTAGAGGGGAGGAGCCTACCGGTAGAGTGGAGGAGAAAAGTTATGGGCTTTTTTTTTATGTTATGTTTGAATATAAAAATTAAAACTATGATCTACTTTAGAAAACAAATGTTCTACTGACATCTAACATCTCCAGTTCAGGCACTGTCAGTCAAATCACAGCAAAGACTGTCAGCCTGATGCCTACCTGCCTAATGATGATCACTGACTTACTGGAGCTGTCAGGAAAATACAGAGATTCAACTAAAACCACTTATGCAGAAATGTCAAGTTGCTACCATAATAATAAACAGCTACTGAACTGCAGGCATTGCCTCTCTTAAGTAATGTATAGGCTGACTATCTCCCGATCTTGGCCTCTGGCTACTCAAGTTATAGTGTATATGAAGCGTGTTTTGACAGCACCGCAGTTATGTAATGGCAATCTGTGTCAGTGCAGTTACTATTGCATGAGCCTGTTCCAGAGGGAATACGCCATTCAACAACATGGGGCTTTAGGTAACAATTAACCTATGGTGGTTGGCAGATGCTTTTGTCCGAAGCGACCTATAAAACTTGCTTTTTTGACTACTCTCAATTGAGTTGTATCTGTCTAGACCAACCTCTTTGTTCTCCTAGTGCTGTTCCTCCTGCTCTTCCACGAAAAATGCCCTCCCATAAATCCCTAACGAGGACATCCGAAGAGCTTGCCCTGCATCTCAGCAGTGCGCCGTAAGCGCTTCCAGACTCCATATTTACCAGGAAAAGGAGGGTAGTCCTGTAGTTATTTTAATTAATGATCTTGGCCCTCCTTCCCTCCGTCCCGACCCATCTACCTCAGAGATGCCGTCTTAGATTAACCTTCTTTGGATTGATTCTGGGTGGATGTGAGGCCGAGAGCCGATGCCCCAGTAGCATATAGCCTGTGGGCCTCGGCGGAACACATAAATGGCCTGCTGACGGCAGAAGGGGAGAAAGCGGCTTCTAAAAAGACAGTTTGTGTTTCAGAACGATCTCCTTCATCTTCAAGGGTATAATGAGATGAGATATCTGAGTGATATTCCTCTGAATGTGGCCCCTGAGTTTGGACAATGAATGGGATGACTCACACGGAAATATTGTTATAGGATAATCTCGATTTCTAACCTCATGAATAGTTAAAATCATTGAGGCAACGAAGTCAAATAGCATCATTATTTTCTTTGTCGGATGAAAGTACAGCTGTGAGATGATTACACGCTGAGGGGAAATCTTTAATGCTAGTGAAATGCCTTAAACTTCTATTGAGAGTTTCCCAAAATGCATTTCACAGACTTCAGACTTCACTCAGACAGCTTGTCGCTGGGTTGGTGACTCCCCGTCAACAAAGATTGAGTCCAGGATCTGGAGTGATGCTCCTGGGGCCTGAGGGTTGCGTCATCCACCATGGACACGTTCTACTGCAGCTCGCCTACGGGGTGAAGGAAGTATTCTTCACCTCACTCGATCCTTTTCACCCGCTTCACAGACTGAGAGACGGGCATGTTGTACCTTGAGCAATTAGTGCAGGGGGGAGAATCCTCCTCGGACTGAAGAACCGGCGGAGGCATTTCCGGGCGTAGTTAGGAGAAGACCACAGGGCTTCTTTTAATCAATCGGACTGCCAGCAAGTCTGAGTCACTGAAATCCCATGACCATCAAGGACAGGAGGGGGACATTTGGGGAGACAATTTGGACCAAGCTTGACCAACAGAATAGCAGAGCTCTAGAAAAAACACTTAACCCTTTGATACACAACATGGGTCAAAAGTGACCCGACTGAGTTTTAATTGTAAATATCTTTGCAATAAATTCATTTAATCATTCAGAATTCCAGGTATTCCTCAATTAACTTGTTTTTGGTCATCACAAATACTTATTTTCATTTTTCCTTTCTTACTTTTTTAATAAAAATCATTTTTGTATCACTACCCTTCTAAGACACAACATGGGTCAAAAATGACCCGTATTGACTTTTAATGTTATTTCATGCATGGCTGAGTGTTTCTTTGCTATATCTTTTAAAATCTAATTATCTATCCATTTAATATTAAATGTATTCATTAACTATCTTGTTTTTGATTACCATAAATCATTATTTTCATTTTCCCTGTCTTAATTTTTGAACTAAAATAGTTTTTGTATTACTACATCAAGTTTACACACATGGGTCAAAAATGACCCATGAATGCAAGTGTGATAAAAATTTAAAAAAAAAAGACTATAAAAATGATTATGCTAAAAAAGAAATGCACTATGGAATTTTATTGGAACCTTTGATAGGAACCTTTGATTTGTAAATGTTTGCAACATGTTTACCGTGGACAACTTTTCACATGCCACACTTCACAACTCAACGGGCTGCTTTTGCACATCTGATTCATGTAAGTATTACTTTACAATTGTTTTACCTAAGAAAATATTTGATATCTTGTGAAAGATAACTGCACATTATATTTGAACATTACTTAACCTTGACATTTATTACTAGTGAAAAAGAGAAATGTTTCCAATATTATTAGCTAGCTGTTGACATATTCTATTCTAGCTAACGTTAGCTAGGTCAACATGTTGACATACATGTTGACATATTCTATTCTAGCTAGCTAATGTAAGCTAGGCCAACAAAATAAAACTTGAAAAAGAACAGTATATTGTATACTTGATCAACTGATAGTTGAAAATATTATTTTGATTTTCTTTATCCACAGTGTTAGTATGGCTCGTCACAGTAATTCCAGATTTACAGCTGAAATGGTCAGAGAGATGCTTCATGAAGAACAGGATGAGGAAGATGAATCAATTCTTATTCCTGATTCTGAGTCTGACATATCTGATGCTGATGACCTAGACTATGTGCCACAGGGTCAAGCTGGAGTTTTGGGCTTGTCTAGGACTCCAGCTCTCCTAGATGAAGAACACTCCTTTGATGAGATAGAACACTCGCCTGACGAGTCCTCTGAAGAGGAAACTCAGACCCAGACCAATAGACTAAGTAGAAAGGGGTCTTACTGGAATGAGCATCCCCCCCTTCAGGGCAGAGCAAGAAGCCACAACATCCTGAGAAGCTGCCCAGGGCCTGCATCTGGTTCAAGAACTGTTTCACCGAAAGATGCCTAGGATCTGTTTATCAGTGACAACATTATTGAAAATGCACCAACTTAGAGGGACGAAGAGCAGCAGCAGCAAAAGAGAAAGAGTGGAGATGCATTGACAAAGAGGAATTCATGGCCTTGCAGGGGGGGACAAGAACTGGGTGAGCTATGTGCCGAAAAAGGGCAAGGCTGTTGTCCTCGTGAGCACCATGCATGAGGACAGAGCAGTGGATGACAGCAGTGTGAAGAAGAAATCAGAAGTGATCCAATACTATAACCAAACAAAATCAGGAGTGGACACAATGGATCAGATGGTTCACACCTACACATGAAAGCAGAGAACACAGAGGTGGCCCATGGTGCTCTGGCACAATGTGCTGGATGTTGCCGCCCTCAATGCCTACACCAACTTCACTGCATTACATGGGTGGTGTGACCAATGCACGGCGGCTATTCATCAAGGAGCTGGGCAAAGAGCTTGTCTTGTTCTTGTTCTTAAAGAGGCGCATGGAGGGCATGCCCCACCTCCAAAAGCATACTACAGAGGCAATAGGGGGATCTGGGATCAAAAAAACTAAACGCAGCCACCACCCAGCCACAGGAAGACATCAGACAGGAGGGCCAAGTGAAGAGGAAGAGGTGCAAGATCTGCCCAGCCGCCAAAGACCGAAAAGCCAGCAGCTGGCATAAGTTTTCTTTTCTTTTATTCATTCATTTTGTTCACTACAGTTACACTACAGATACACTAACAGTTCAATATCAGTGTTATCGGTTGTATGGTGTATGTTATGTGTGAGTGTGACAAAGTGACAAATAAACATTTCAAATGTTAAAAGTATTATTTTTTGGTCCAAATCACTGCTAAAATAATAATTTTTAACAAAAACATTATTATACTATGTCTATTTTTCATTTTTATCACACTTGCATTCATGGGTCATTTTTGACCCATGTCTGTAAACTTGATGTAATAATACAAAAAACATTTCAGTTCATAAATTAAGAAAGGAAAAAAGAAAAAATATTATTTGTGGTAATCAAAAACAAGATATTTAATGAATACTTGTAATATTAAATGATGAAATGAATTGATTTTCAAAAATATAGCAAAAAAATATAATTTTTTTATGAAATAACATTAAAAGTCAATACGGGTCATTTTTGACCCATGTTGTGTCTTAGAAGGGGTTTGCATAGCTTGTGTATCAAAGCACCGCAGATTTAGAATAGGAGGAGCTCTAGAAAAAACACTTAAATAAGCGCAGATTTAGAATAGGAGGAGCTCTGCAAAATACACATAAATAAGCGCAGAAACAGAAATGTGTAGTTATGTTTGTTTCTGCCTCAGCTCTTTTTTGAAATTGAAATAGCATCGGCCTCTGGATAAAATCAAAATATGAGGAAGGGAGTGAGAAAAAGGCTTTGTTTTACTTATAGTACAACTGTTGTGGAGTAATCCCTCAGTGGTCAATAATCCTTTAGTTTAAGGCAAGTTTAAATTGTGCAATCACTGACTGTAACGGACTAAAGCTGATCCTAAATGGTGGGTTTCAAAATGCTGAGTTCAACAGAGTTTAACATTATGGATAATTATCATTACCATGAAGCCTCTGTGCAGGTAGCTGATTGGCTGTAATTGGGACGTAACATAAAACTCTTCTTACATTAATTTTATGATATTTCTCCTCTCCACTCCTTTCTCTCTTCCTCCCTCTCTCTCACTCCCTCTCCTCGCTCTTTCTCTCCTCCTCTCTCCCTCTCTCTCTCCCTCTCCTCTCTCTCCCTTCTCTCTCTCCATCTCTCTCTCTCTCCTCTCCTCATCCCTCTCCTCTCCCCCCCTTCTCTCTCTTTCTCTCCTCCTCTCTCCCTCTCCTCTCTCTTTCTCTCCTCTCTCTTTCTCTCCTCTCTCTTTCTCTCCTCCTCTCTTCCCCTCTCTCTCTCTCTCCTCTCTCCCTCTTCTCTCTCTCCATCTCCTCTCCCACTGCTGTTGCTGTCGGTTGTTTTCTGCAGCAGCATTCTCAACAATTATGAAGTTTGAGGTCACTCCATCAACTGCTCTATTAAACGTGATTTAACAGGTCAGGATTCTGTCATAAAGCTCTTCAGTGAGACACAACAGCATACACTGGTTTGAATGACTGACATCTTGTCTTGTTTGTGAAGAAATGCAATGTTTACCATTGCGCCAAGGATACCTCTGGTATTTGATATTTGTTTTGCGGCTTCAGGCACCTCAGTGAAGCAGTCGCACGCATTGTGACCTCATAATGGAGCTGTTATGACATGACTGTGGGTGTGTGGATGGGAGGCCTTCTTACGCAAGTAAAACTGTTCAGACACATTCACAGCACAAATCTGGTCCATACATACCAAGCAATTAATTGTAAGAATACTAGCTGATTGAGTTGACAGATGTAGTAGAAGAAGAAAAGGGATCACTCATATTTACCTGAACCTTACCTTTCATTTAAATATGTATGCACTCGTACATTTATGAACACACAAATATAAGGTTTTACGTAGACAATCAGATGTGAACGTATGTGATACACTAATACTTCTAATACTAATACAACCTTTTACAAAAAATGGCTCAGTTACCACTGAGTTTTTTCAAAGTAAACTTCAGGGTTTCAAGACTGAGGTATCTTCCATTTTTTTCCCCTCATGCAATATAAATGAATTGTCACACTGGTGTCCACAACAGTGGCCGGCCTAAGGACAACGCATAAAAGAAAAGCTGTAGGAACAAAAACCCCATATAACACCACATCTAAAACACCACATAGACCCATAGCTAAAGGGTAGAAATAGACCAACAGCTCTCAACTGATACGTGATTACAACAGAATTGTGCCATTTTGTGATTGATGCTGATAATTCCTCCATCTGGTTACAGAGACAACAGAAACCCCGTACGTGTCCATGCATAAGTCTATTTGACTTCAGTTCTATATCTCTGGTGGAAGAGTAAATTACCCGGCATGGTTCTAGCAATT
>NW_024880134.1:30000-31714 GCF_900700415.2 Clupea harengus
TAACGTTCACTACCAACTAGCCTAGCTAACGTTAGGTAGATAAATGTCCAAAATTGAGACCGTTATGATCTGGTAAAATAAACAAGCTGGCGCTGTTGTCATCATCGAGATGATCTAATTTAACATGTTAGCCGTAGTCACTTGTTTACAATCGATGAGCAAGCTATCCATGGTGGTAGTTGTAAAGAGGGCAATCTTATAATTTCTAATAACTTATGTAAAAAAAGTTAACCAGCTAGCTTGTTATGCTAAATCACCGTGTTACACACAACACTAACATTATAAACAATGTTAATATGTTATCTAGATTAGATAGTGAGGTCATAATAACACATGAGTATACTGATATTGTTTTTTATTATCATGTGACTATAATGCACCCGGGCCAGCAGAGTTAGTTTAGGTTCTGTTACTTAACTTATTGTTTTGTTATGCACATTCAACACCCCTACACACACACACACACACAATCACACACCCAGCATGCAACACTACTGATACCACTGATGTTCACACCCCATCGTATGTTCTATTCTGTTCATTTCTACAATATAGTTCATACTAATTCTACCCTCTGATTCCAGTTTCTTTATTGTGTGGATATTCATTCCTTAATGTTCTGTAGTTATACGTATAACCATCTGATACTAGCCCAGAGTTAAGCCTATTCATCTAGCAAACTATACCTACCTTGGAGTGTTACAATAGCCAGTATCATTTTATTCCATGTGTCCACCCAGGCAAATTGGTGGATCCAAATGTTATTTAAAAAAAAACATATATGATGTCATTTCTTTGTAATCATCCAAAATAATGTTAAGTGTATGGGTATTTTTCCAAGTTGGTCGATACGTGCGATGCATTGAATGGGCAACGCGCCGTGTATTGAGTGGGCAGCGCGCCGTGTACTGAGTGGGCCGCGCGCCGTGTATTGAGTGGGCCGGTCTGACAGTAACTCCCGGGCCACTTTTTTCCCCCAGTCCGCCCCTGCAGTGAGGTGATTAAATGATCTTGGCAGTGAGAGAAACATCCGGGCTAAATTTCTAAGATCACACTCTAAATTGTAATGAATTAAATCTGCAGCATCCAGCTGTAGAAATTAGATTAAATTGCCCTGTACTGCCTGGCGCAAAGGCTGCAGAAATACTGTATACCAGAAAGGGTGTATAGGGTTCCTTGGTCTGCTACTATGTTTTGTGTCTAGATGACATATGAACCATATTATGAGCAAATAATTACTGCAATACAATTATATTCAGGGGATACGGTTAGACTTGTCACACTTCATTCCTGAAAACTTTTCACCACAGTATACCAAAGTCTCGACGGCGCAAGATTGTCAGTAATTCTCCACCAATTGAAAGAATGCAAAAAATAGGCTCGTGGCACAGCATCCTCTTCGCCAACGGACAAATGAACTCGAACAAGGTAGCCAGGTCAGCAAAATTGAACTGTGCATGGGCAGGCGATCCAGCATGCTTGTAAACACCAACAATAAAAGATGCAAGCTCAAACAACGCAAATGTGCGAAGCGGAGGAACAGGCATAAGTTTATTTTTAAGTAGCCTATGCTAGTAAGCCTTTCAAAATTACACGTTCTTAATGGTCAGACATGGCCCGTCTGGGATAGTTACATTTAAATTTACAACAAATTACGGAGTGTCTGTCACATAGCATCTTTTATTGTTTAAATGTTGCTTAAATTAGTTTGTAC
>NW_024880135.1:0-10000 GCF_900700415.2 Clupea harengus
AAATGCATAAACACTTATAAGCAGAAGTGGCTCATGTCTCGGCACTGGTAGAAAGGTCAAGAGTGGAAAGATGAAAATTTGGTGTTCGGATATCAAAGATACTCCCTTAAGTAACTTGGATTGACAATTTGAATTAATAATGTCGTTTAGTGTACTTGAACCCAGGACATCCTGTGAACTGTCTCTTGGCAGTTAACTCAGATACTTGAGAAGAACTGTCAAACCTGACAAAGAGAAACCCAATTGTTAAAAGTAGACTTTTAATTAAAAAAATGAAAAACCCTACTGCGAACCTCAAATCTTAATGTGAAATGGTGTAACCCCTTACTGTCTATCAGCAGTCTGCACAAACAGGCCTGAGACGGCTAACAGATATTGTTGTAGATGTCCAGATGTTTCACATAGCTCCTGCTGTTGTGTGTGTGCCCTCAGGTGTGAGACGGCAAACAGATATTGTTGTAGATGTCCAGATGTTCCACATAGCTCCTGCTGTGTGTGTGTGTGGCCCTCAGGTGTGAGACGGCAAACAGATATTGTAGATGTTCAGATGTTTCACATAGCTCTTGCTGTATGTGTGTGTGTGGCCCTCAGGTGTGAGCTGTGCCGACGAGGATGAGAAACCTCGCAAACGTCGGCGCACCAACTCCTCGAGCTCCACTCCAGTGATGCTTAAGGAAGTGCCCAAGATCATGCCCCCGATGTCCAAAACCATCACCGTGCCCGTGAGCGGCAGCCCAAAGATGAGCAACATCATGCAGAGCATCGCCAACTCTCTCCCTCCTCACATCTCCCCAGTAAAGATAACCTTCACCAAGCCGACCACACCTACTACCAACACCACCACCCAAAAGGTCAGTCTGCTAAAAATTATTATTTTACACGATTACACTTATTTTGGGCCATCACATGATTTAGACTTCACCGATCCACATGAAACTTGCCATGATTTGAGCCCCTCATGGCTTTTAGGGATTAGTAGGTTTGCGTGTCCCTAGGTGGGCGTGTCCCTTCCTGCTGTTGCCCCCTGAAAGGCAAGTGTGCCTCTAGGAACCGCATTTTTACTCTTTTCAGAATCAGAATCAGAATCAGGTTTTATTTGCCAAGTAAGTTTGCACAAACAAGGAATTTGACTTGGTAAAGTGACTCTCAGTGTGCTTACACAAAATATACAACACAATACAATACAATACAATACAAACAAACAAACAGTGCAACAGTGCAATGGACTAAGGAGTTTAAGAAAGTATGTGAAATGTTGCACAACAGTAGTGCAAAGAAGAAGTGGAGAGTGCGAGAAGTGCAGGGATAAATATATAAATATAAATATATATGCTACAGTGGGTTAGTTGTTCAGTAGTGTCACAGTAAACAAAGCCAAAATATAGCGCTTCACTTACCAATATGTTGTGACATAAAGGGTCAAAGGTCACTACCACATTCTTTGGATGCACGCATATTTCGTCTTTTGTCCATTGGGGGCGCTGCAACGGACACTTTTCAATAGCTCAAAAACCGTTTAGTCAAAAATGACTCTTTTGTTATGGCAAGTTGGCCTCTAGAAGGCACATTACTATAGCTCATTACGATTGATTGGTTGGTTGAGTGGTGCCACCCAGTGAATAATGTTCAAAGCACACCACACATCTGTGAGGTTCTGTTGTCTCTCTTGTTGCTGTTGTTGTTATTGTGATGAAAAAAAGCATTCTCTTTGACAGGGCAATGTGAAATGTGTTTCATGTTGTTGTTTTCTCAGGTGATTATTGTAACCACCTCTCAAAGCTCTAGCTTTGTTCCCAACATCCTCTCCAAGTCCCACAACTACGCGGCCATGTCCAAGCTGGTGTCCACGTCCGTTCTCACTTCCTCCAGTCAAAAGCAAACGGTTGTCATCCCAACCAGTCCCAACCCAGGCTCTTGCACAAACACTGTGGCTGTTACCTCCGTAGTGTCTTCCACACCCTCTGTGGTCATGTCTACTGTGGCTCAAGGTAAGGGTACTCCGTTAACACGTTAACAAACATGTTTTTTGTTTTGTTTGTTTTTTTGTTTCTTTAAGTTGTGCTCTCGTTGTAAACATATCTGATTTATTCTTCATAAATTGAATAGCCACTTCCTCAGCAGCTGTGAAAGTTGCCACAGCAAGACTTCCCTCTCCAAAGACTTTGGTCGGTACACCAACACAGATCCTGGCCCAGTTTCCCAAAAACCAACAACAGTCGTCCAAACAGATCCAGCAGGGTAGCCCTGTTCCGTCTCCACTGGGGGCGGCTCAGACCACTTCTACATCCCCTATCAGTAAGCCTACCATCCAGATAAAGCAGGAGTCTGGTGAGCACCTCTGTGGAAAATCACATTTCTGATTTATACACCTGCCTACGTGAAGAGGAATTATGATTGTCTGTTTTTATAACAGGAGTGAAGATCATCACCCAGCAGATGCAACCAAGTAAGATCCTCCCCAAGCCGTCGTCTGCCACGTTGCCTGGCAACAGCGCTTCACCCATCATGGTGGTCAGCAGTAACGGAGCCATCATGACAACAAAGCTGGTGTCCACACCACAGGTGGGAATTCTTTTGTTGACCATTCCTTTTCAACTTTGATTCTGTGTGAAACCTGAAAAAAAAATTTAAATCGCCATTTTGGGACCGTGCCTAAAGGAAGAGTTTACTGTTAGGTCTGTCACTGTGCCATTTCATTTTCCTTTAGTTTATGTCTAGTTTCACTTTTAACATTTCTTTCATTCCTATGGAACTTTATGAGCCATAACTTCAATCAATCAATCAATCAATTGATTTATTTGATCAAGAGGGACAGTGTACATTCATGAACATTAAAATGTAAATGCACCCAATTATAGCCAAAAGGCTAGTTTCCATTGGCAGTCATCTTGCCAGAGTGAAAAAAAAGGCATTAAGTGACAATATATCAAAACAAGTGGTGTAAAATAACAAAATAATTCGACTGCTTAGAGGTGTCTCCCAATTTTATCAAAGAGAAAGTAATAATTTAGGGCCGCAAATTCAGTGGAGTAGCAAAAGGCTGAGCAAATGGCTCCAAAAACCTCAAATTATGCCCAGCAACCAATCGATTGGAGTGATTTTGACGTAACTTACATTTTAAAGTATTGATATACTTCGCACATCAGGCTTCTCAAATATGAACTTTGATGTGTTCTCCAGCAGCTGGTCTTTTTGATAATTTTACTGGATCTGATCCCCCCATTAACAATACAGTGTGTTTTCTGTGTTTACTGTAATTTGTCTCAGGCACCCAGGCCACGTACTCACGACCAACAGGCAGCCCCACAATAGCGGGCAGAATGTCAACTTCTCCAGGAGGGGCCACCTATGTGAAAACTACCAGTGGCAGCATCATCACAGTGGTCCCCAAATCTCTTGCAACGCTTGGAGGCAAGATTATCAGCAGTAACATAGTGTCTGGTAAGATTATCAGCAGTAACATAGTGTCTGGTAAGATTGTCAGCAGTAACATAGTGTTTGATAAGATTATCGGCAGTAACATAGTGTTTGGTAAGATTATCAGCAGTAACATAGTGTCTGGTAAGATTATCAGCAGTAACATAGTGTCTGGTAAGATTATCAGCAGTAACATAGTGTTTGGTAAGATTATCAGCAGTAACATAGTGTCTGGTAAGATTATCAGCAGTAACATAGTGTTGTAAGATTGTCAGCAGTAACATAGTGTCTGGTAAGATTATCAGCAGTAACATAGTGTTTGGTAAGATTATCAGCAGTAACATAGTGTCTGGTAAGATTATAAGCAGTAACATAGTGTCTGGTAAGATTATAAGCAGTAACATAGTGTTTGGTAAGATTATAAGCAGTAACATAGTGTTTGGTAAGATTATCAGCAGTAACATAGTGTCTGGTAAGGCATTTTGTTCACATGACGACTGGGAATTCAGTCTGAGAGGTTGGACATTTGCTGTGTAGAATATGCGCTCCTGGAACATGCCTTTGCACTTCTCTGCACTCTAGGCACAACCACAAAGATCACCACTATCCCGATGACCTCCAAGCCAAATGTCATTGTGGTCCAGAAGACAACTGGGAAAGGAACTACAATTCAAGGATTACCTGGGAAGAATGTTGTCACCACGCTGTTAAATGCAGGAGTAGGTCCTCATGTTTGTGTTGTCGTCTGTGGTTACTGTTTGTCTCAAAATACTGTTGTTTTGAATAGTTAATGATTCATTGTAATATCTTTCTACTACAGGGTGAGAAGACTTTACAAGCAGTTCCCGGAGCAAAGCCAGCTATTATCACTGCCTCCCGTCCTATTACCAAGATGATAGTCACCCAGCCCAAAGGCATCGGCCCAGGAATGCAGCCTACTACCACCACCAAAATCATCCCCACCAAGATAGTATATGGACAGCAAGGAAAAACTCAAGTAAATACAAATAAAAAAAATCTTGGAATGATCGATTCCATGACTGATGCTATTACTTCTGTTTGTGAGGTGTGTGTGGACAGTGTTTGGAAAAGTGTGTTTGTATGTTGGAATCACCCATAAATTAACTAAGGTAGGATTAGCTTAATCACAGATCATATTGAATTGACTGATTGTGCCATAACATGCTTTTAATTTGATGACATGTCCATCAGTCTTTTCAAAGAATCCTCCATTTTCCACAAAAACCTGTTCTAGTTGTCAGCTTTTGAAGATGAAACACAATTAGATAATTAACTGTCCAAACTCATCTGTAGACTCTATAGTTATAGTTGCTAGAATGGGGCTTTCCATTTTTGGATTATGAATAAGTACTTCTAATTTGCAATATTTAGCTATACATTTAAATATCTTTTCTGCCTCCTTTATGAATAAAAGTATAAATTTCAACAAAAGTACAAATTTAAATGTTTTATTTTTGTCTGGTTTCAGGTTCTGATCAAACCCAAGCCGATGACCTTTCAGACAGCTGTTGTGAGCGAGCATACTCGACAGTTGGTGAGTGAGACCCTCCAGCAGGTGGCTAGACCCGCAGATGCAGGAGCTCTCCCTGGCCAGGAGGGGGTGCCGAAGGACGATTCATCAACCTTCACAGAAAGCAGCCCAACCCCATCTGAGTCAATGCATAGCACTCAAGGTATGTGTGAGAACATTAGTCTGGAATACCACTGTGGGAGAACAATAGAGATTAAAGACTCTTTTACATTTCGGCATGGATTAAAGTTCTCTGGCATTGTGCCGGTGTGGGGTTGTTTGAGATTCGGAGCAAGGGCTTACTCTGGTATCACTGTATAGTTAGTGAATACGCCCTGGCGCTTCTCGAACACGTTAATTAAATGGTTGTGAAGTCGAAGAAGATTATCGTTCATGGTACTGGGGCTCCAGGGGATTAATGAACTTAAACGTTTAGCATCCACCACAACTACAAGACATGAGGTAACGTTGAATACATCGGAACAATACACGGGTGCAGTCAGCGAACATAATACTGTAATGTAATACTGTTTATATACGGTGGGGTTAATAGTCTAGAAAATACTTTATTAATAAAAACCTTTCTTTACACTGGGGCTCAGTAAAGTCTCAATAACACACGTACCGCGTAAAAATACTCCAGTGAATAGGCTATTCATATCATTATTGCGATCCTTTGGATTGGTAATCATTCAACAACAGTAGGCCTATTTTGCAGCATACACTGTTTAGAGGCCAATGGAATGAGCACTGGAAGTTCGAAAGAGTTTTGAAAGACGTATTCCATAGGCTGAGGAATGGGTGAGCAGATCATGTATTTTGCTGCCATTTAGACCTTTCAAGTTATTGTGAGGATTTACATTTACATTTAGTCATTTACATCTAGTCATTTAGCAGACGCTTTTGTCCAGAGCGACTTAGATTTAGAAACAATTTAGAAGCGATTTAGAAACAATTTGATTTGGTGTTGGTGTTCTATCTGTTAACTTCAAGCACAGACATTTTCCTTGCTTTAATCCATAATGTTACACTGAGTCCTAGGCTAAAGAACAGGCGTTGGATCATATTTCAGTGAATCCTAAAAGCAACAAGTTAGACGGCATGAACCAAGCAAAACTGTTCCTGACTACCTGAGGTCACTTCCATGTTTGTTTTTGTTGTTGTTTATCATCATGACTAATCATCAGTCATAGCACAAGCTCCTCGTGAACTAAATGGAACGAATAGAACATCAAACAATGAATACAGGAAGACCTAGGACTGCACCGTAAAAACAAAACAGTGTTTGCTTACCATTTCTACACCACTCTTGCAACAGACACTTTTGTAATATAGCTACTTATAACGGAGAATATGTCTGGTAAGAAGTTGCAAATGGCACTAGCGTTGTCAGCCCTCTGTCTTTTGGCTGTGGAAGAAGAAAGGAAGAGGCGGAGGTGAAAAATAAGGAGAAACCACACACTGACACACTAATTGGGTGAAATCATGGATGCTTCAGGGACCGGCTCCTAAACCTGTGTCAATCTGAGCCTTTCAACCTGTGATGAGCCTTTCTCCTCCTCGATGTTCTTCGGCACAGCTACGTTTTCCTTTCGCATGAGTCACAGAGACTGCTCATTCTACGCATATTTAGCATATTCAATGACGACACAAGCAAACTAGGATTTTAATTTGCCTTGCTGTCGTTTTGGCTCATAGTCACGACACCATTTTACAACGTCATGTTCATTGAAGCAAACTATGTTTCCTGTGTGTCATGGACTAAATGGCTCCATTGCCGTTTCAATGATCAGATAACGATATCGGTGTTACTGTGGATTGGGCCAGATCAAATGATCAGATAACGATATCGGTGTTACTGTGGATTGGGCCAAATCAGCACCCATATCTGGGGCTTTGGGTTGACTGGTGGAAAATGGCTCTCGTATAGGTCACAATCAGAATCAGAATCAGAATGGGATTTATTGCCAAGTAGGTTTACATCTACTTGGAATTTGTTCTGGTGTGAAGGTGCATACAGTAAACATAAAACATAAAAACATAGAAACACAATAAGTACTACACATAACATAAAATCACAAATAAGTACTACACATAGGAAAAGTACTACACATAAGAACCAAAAAACACAATATATACGATACAAATATATAAACAATGTCAAAGTCAAAGTCAACAATGTTTCATTATACATCGGGTCATCACCTTCATCCCTGAAAACTTCTTATCTTTATGGGGCAAACATATACCTGTTTACGAAATGCTGCGCAAATCTAACAGTATGTTTGTACTAGTGCTGTTCTTTTGCGTTTTTGCCAACATATATCTGACATAGAGCTTAGATGAATTCAAGGGGAGTGGCACAGCAGTCTTTCTATATGGCTCTGCTATAGCCAGCTATGCAAATATGTCCTTAGATATATATATATATATAATATATATATATATAATATATATATATCTCTCTTGTGACACAATTGTAAACACAACTTGAGCATTTTAGCACAAAGCGAACATGAGGCAGTGTGCCCCCGTGCCTTGACCAACAGGGGGTAGTAGTCCTCTCATGCTGCAATGGAATCTCATGTGTTTTTCATTTATTTAATTTTTTTTTCATTCTGTTTTTGTTTCAACTCCCACAGTTTTCACAGTATTGATTCCATTGCAGCACTAACGGTTCCGTCGTTATGCTTTGCAGGGTGCTTGAACTCAGCTAATTGATAGGTCAGATGGTTTGGACTAGAGTTGGATTAAATGTATTGCCCACCGGCAGCAAAACTCGAGACGAGAGTTGGATTAAATTTGACAAGTATACTGCTTCCATATTATTGGACCTGTTGTGCTGAATTCAAACAGATAAACGTGTCATGAAACCACTGTTTAAAGTTGCTTACATTTCAGAAAATATCACAGGATATCTGAACCCCAACAGTGCCTGTATCTAGACCCAGACTCCTGGGGTTAAAATCACTTACAGCAGCTTTGAAGTGACTTAGAAGTGTTTATAAGGAGGTTATAAACACTTCTGATTGGATGGACTGACCGCACCAGTGTCTTGTGGTAGCTGAGGCAGCTGACCATAGATGTTTTTGGTATCTCCAACCTAAAACATTTCACAGTTTTTAATAGAACTAAAAACAAAACAAAACTAAAACTGTTTTCTGACTTGGCTTTAGATGCTCAACCCGTTGTTCGGGTAATGGCCTCCAGGGGCAGGAGTGGACTGAACAGGAGGTTGAGACCAGTCCCACCATTATTTACCAGGATGTGTTGGGGGAGTCTCAGTCTGCCACCTCCACCATTAAGGCTCTGCTTGAGCTCCAGCAGACGACAGGTGATCTCCTACTTCTGCTATCGGTCTGGTTCTCTTCCATTCTGCTAGTGTTGATTTCTTCTGCTGCCAGTTGCATTGTTGCTAACCTTCTATGCATAACGCTTCAGCAGAGGAGACTCTCTTTGTATGAGGAAGAATGACAACAGGGTTTTCCCCCCCTAACAACTCAGTCATTCCACTGATCTGTTTCAGTGAGGGAGAGGAGCGACTCCAAACTCCGGCAGCACACCATTGATCTAAGCCAGATGGCTGTTCCCATTCAATCGGCCCAGGAGAAGAGGCCCTCCCCAGAGCCTCCTGGACACCCACAGGGGGAGGCTGAGGTCCTCACAGAGTACATCCCAGCTGGTATGAGCAGGGGCTGCTGTGCTAGTAAGAGAAGCTCTTCAGTCAGCCAGTCATGGTTCATGGGTTAGGGGGTTCCTGTTCCTGTTCCTGTTGACAAATACAAAGTCAAAGTCCATATTTTTTTTGTACCCTGCAAAAAAGAATGATTCCCAGTGTTCAATGTCCTTTTCATTTCTTCATCCATATCCTGATTGAAAGGAAACACCAGTTCCTCACTGTTTTGTGAAACTAGCTTTGATATCTGGCATTGATGGACGTTTTTGTTGTGTGTTTTTGTGCAGGTCAATTCCCCCCATCCAGTGCCCCTGCTGTAGGGTCAGTCAGTGTGGTGGCCACCTCCTCCTCCTCCTCCTCCTCCTCCTCTTCCTCCTCCCAGCAGCAGCAGCAGGTTGTCTCATCCCTGTTTAACACTCAGACAGTGGTGGCGGTGGCAAGTCCAGCCCAACGTCATCTGCGTCGACAAGCTCCCACTTCATCCAGCAGGTACCGCAGACAGAACCCACCTCATTTTCAGGCAGTTTTGTGTTCGTTTGTGTTGCCTGTGTGTTATGATCTGCTATTGCCATTGTTGTCGTACAGAGTGGAGGAAGTCCATCTGTGTTGAGCAAACAGGCCGAGGAGCAGGCGATGGAGGAAGGAGAGATGGAGGGCGACACCCTGGATCCACAGACAGGGCTCTTCTATAGGTCGTCTCAAGCCGCCGTCCAGCCTCAGCATCAACAGAGACCCACTCTGGCAGCCCAGTCAGAACCGACCCGACCACCACCACCACCTCACTTAACGCAGACCACCCTGCAGAGCAAAGCCCCAGCCAGCCTGCCCCCCCCCTCCTCCTCCTCCTCCTCCTCCTCCTCCTCCTCCACCACAGCCCCTAGGAGAGGGCCGCAGCCTCAGGAGTTGGTTCCGTCGAAGGACCAAGTCCTCCTCAGGCGCTGGCACTCACCCAGTGGTCGTCCTTTCAATGAAGCCTCCCCACACCACCCCCCAGTTACCCAAGCTCCAACAGGCCCCGACGTCTCCCCACACCCCCAGTTGCCCAAGCTCCAACAGGCCCGACGTCTCACAACAGGCCTAACCTCCACTCGCCACTGTCCCATCCGCCACCCTTGCAGGCGCATCATCCTGTGGGATCCTCTGACAAGCCCCTCTCCGGCCAGGTGAGTCTGTAGTTGGGAGGAATAGTGGAATAATGCCACAGCTCTCTCTCTCTCTCTCTCTCTCTCTCTCTCTCTCTCTCTCTCTCTCTCTCTTAAGAACACATGTTTGCACAACCTTTGGACAACTCTTCGTCTGCTTGAACAGGTTCAGCAGCCCATCATCACCCAGGGAGCAACCGTGACCAAGATTACCTTTGGCACATGTCACATGTC